>NC_065919.1:37698994-37796178 GCF_024586455.1 Bactrocera neohumeralis
TTCAACAATAGCAACTACCGACAACATGAAACCGTGTTGCGTTCTATTTCCGGAGGTTGATGACGAGTATGATGAATCCGGGTACATTACCAACGATCATCCAACTCGGGACGAGTTGAAGCAGCAGGAGAGGCCGAGTTGTCACTCTTAGATTTTAGTCTTAGTATTATAATTCTCTCATATATGTATCTCTTTATTTATTCTCTCATTTAACATACAATGTGCTGTAAACTACGATTGCTTATGTTTTCCTTTTATGTAAGTTCAGTTGTATTTTGACGTTCAAATAAAGAAGACGCCCAGCGGTCATTCTAATCCGTCTGGTGACATAATATACAAAAGGGAAATTTTTTTACACTAAGTATGAAAAATGATGTCTCTTTTTTGAGCATTTTCCATAACATCTTTCAAAACTTGTGGCCGTAGCGTTCGAATTTCTGCACAATGTTTGCCTTGAATTCAAGGATTGTCTCTGGCTTGTTCACATATACTCGCTCCTTCAAATAACACCAAAGAGAATAGTCGGGTGCTGTCAAATCTGGCGATCGCGCTGGCCAAATAATTTCCGAATTTCTGGAAATTATTCGCCCTCCAAAAATTTGACTTAAAAGTGCCATTGTGTCTCGGGCAGTATGGGCAGTAGCTCCGTCCTGCTGAAACCACGTACCAGGTCTGTTTTCAAGAGCAGGAAAAAATTTTCTATCATAAACCGATACCGCTCTCCATTTAATTTCAATAAAAAAAAATTACTAAACGAAAAAGTTATTAAACTTTTACACCCCTTGGTTTCTTTTGGCCCACCCTGTAGATGAAATCGGAATATAACCCCGCTCCCTCCCCATATAACGGTACTGTTCAAAACTTCTTCTTCTTAATTGGCATAGACACCGCTTACGCGATTATAGCCGAGTTAACAACAGCGCGCCAGTCGTTTCTTCTTTTTCGCTATGTGGCGCTAATTGGATATTCCAAACGAAGCCAGGTCCTTCTCCACTTGGTCCTTCCAACGGAGTGGAGGTCTTCCTCTTCCTCTACTTCCCCCGGCGGGTACTGCGTCGAATACTTTCAGAGCTGGAGTGTTTTCGTCCATCCGGACAACATGACCTAGCCAGCGTAGCCGCTGTCTTTTAATTCGTTGAACTATGTCAATGTCGTCGTATATCTCGTACAGCTCATCGTTCCATCGAACGCGATATTCGCCGTGGCCAACGCGCAAAAGACCGTAAATCTTTCGCAGAACTTTTTTCTCGAAAACTCGCAACGTCGACTCATCGGTTTCTGCCTCTCTCTGCACCATTTATGTAGCAGGACGGGAATTATGAGCGACTTATAGAATTTGGCTTTTGTTCGTCGAGAGAGGATTTTACTTTTCAATTGCCTACTCAGTCCGAAGTAGCACCTGTTGGCAAGAGCAATCCTGGGTTGGATTTCCAGGCTGACATTGTTGGTGGTGTTAATACTGGTTCCTAAATAGACGAAATTATCTACGACTTCAAAGTTATGACTGTCAGCAGTGACGTGAGAGCCAAGTCGCGAGTGCGACGACTCTTTGTTTGATGACAGGAGATATTTCGTCTTGCCCTCGTTCACTGCCAGATGATATCAATATCATCGGCATACGCCAACAGCTGTACACTCTTATAGAAGATGGTACCTTCTCTGTTTAGTTCTGCAGCTCGAACTATTTTCTCCAGAAGCAAGTTAGGCACGATAGGGAGCCGCCTTGTCTGAAATCTCGTTTGGTATCGAGCGGCTCGGGGAGGTCCTTCCCGATCCTGACGGAGCTTTTTGTGTTGCTCAACGTCAGTTTACACAGCCGTATTAGTTTTGCGGGGATACCAAATTCAGACATCGCGGCGTAAAGGCAGCTGCTTTTCGTGCTGTCGAAAGGAGCTTTGAAATCGACGAAGAGGTGGTGTGTGTCGATTCTCCTTTCACGGGTCTTTTCCAAGATTTGGCGCATGGTGAATATCTGGTCGGTTGTTGATTTGCCAGACAAGGTTGATTTGCCAGTTTGGACGGGCTTTAATCTTTCACACAATACGCTTGATAGAACCTTATATGCGATGTTGAGGAGGCTAATCCCACGGTAGTTGGCGCAGATTGTGGGGTCCCCTTTTTTATGGATTGGGCAGAGCACACTTAAATTCTAATCGTTGGCTTTCCTCCGACCATATTTTACAAAGAAGCTGATGCATGCTCCTTATCAGTTCTTCGCCGCCGTATTTGAATAGCTCGGCCGGTAATCCATCGGCCCCCGCCGCTTTGTTGTTCTTCAGGCGGGTCATTGCTATTCGAACTTTTCATGGTCGGGCAATGGAACGTCTGCTCCATCGTCATCGATTGGGGAATCGGGTTCGCCTTCTCCTGGCGTTGTGCGTTCACTGCCATTCAGCAGGCTGGAGAAGTGTTCCCTCCATAATTTAAGTATGCTCTGGGCATAGGTGACTAGATCACCTTTTGGGGTTCTACAAGGTTTTGAAACCTTCTGTTAGCCGCCGCATTTGTTTGTAGAACTTTCGAGCATTACCCCTGTCGGCCAGCTTATCAAGCTCTTCATACTCACGCATTTCGGGCTCTTTCTGTTTCTGTCTGTAAATGCGTCTCGCTTCCCTTTTCAACTCTCGGTATCTATCCCATCCCGCACGTGTTGTGGTCGATCGTATCGTTGCGAGGCAGGCAGTCTGTTTTCTCTCCTTTGCGACACGGCACTCCTCGTCGTACCAGCTGTTCTTTTGGACTTTTTGAAAACCAATGGTTTCGGTTGCAGCTGTTCCTGTTCAAAACTACTAAAATCAAAATAGATCAATAACTAATTACGCCACAGACTATAAATTTTTTCTCCGTGATGGTATAAAAAAGGCATATGAGAGCCTGTGTCACAATTGGACATTAGGCGTGGCACCGCCCACTTTTTGGTGAAATATCTCGGGACCCGACAAACCGATTTCTATTAAATTTAGTACGTAGCGTTGTTATCACATTCCTATATCCTATATATCTGTTAAAGTTTGATATATTATAACACAGTGGAATAAAACAACCTGTTAAGCGTGAAGTACAAACCGGAAGAGAGAGGACATATTTATTCATTAATTCAGCATAAACATATGATATTACAGAGTTGTATTTATTAGTACAAAGGGTCGCTCTTTCTTTACTTCAACACTTTTCCTGAACGACACTTTTTACAATAAATATGTATAAATTAACTTTTGTTCTTTACATTTTATGAATACATTTTAATACATAGTTTCGTGTTTTAAACAATAGCAAAGAAAACAATTTTATTTTAATTCTTAAAAAGTCCAAGTGACTTACAAATATTAAAATGATTTTCTTTAGCAATACCTTTAGTCAAAATGTCTGCTAACATTTCGTTCGTTGGAATATAAATCAATTTAATCTTGCCGCTTTCTAAATGCTGCGGAATAAATTTACCTTTTATATCCACGTGCTTTGTACGAGGTGAATATGAGTTATTCAAGGCCACTTGTATAGCACTTTTATTGTCACAGTAAAGTACCATACCTTTTACCATAACTGATGTCAATTCAGACTGTAGACGTATTAACCAAGTTGCCTCTTGAATAGCTGACGTCATGGCCATGAATTCGGCCTCTGTCGATGATAAAGCAACAGTACGCTGCCTTCGTGTGCACCAGGATATCGGACCACCCTGAAGCTTAAACATATAGCCCGTCGTAGATCGTCTTTCGTCAAGATCACTAGCCCAATCTGCGTCACAATATCCAATGAGATCATTTACTTCTCTGCTATACACAATTCCGCTGTCAATGGTACCTTTTAGATAACGCATTACACGTTTTACCGCAACCCAGTGTGCTTTTCCTGGATTTGTAGAAAAACGACTCAATAGATTAACTGCAAAACTGATGTCAGGTCGCGTTATTTGTGAGGCGAATAACAAACAACCAACAGCCTGCATATACGGAACTTTTGACATTTCATGCTGCTCTGTTTCATCTTTCGGACACATTTCATTACTCAGACGTTGATTTAAATCAATTGGTGTCGCAACCGGATTGCTGCTAGACATTCCAAAGCGGTTCAGCATATCGAAGATATATTGCGATTGATCTATTTCTATAGTACCCTTTGTAGTATCTCTAGTAACACGCATACCAAGTACTGAGGATACTTCACCAAGATCTTTCATGTGAAATTCTAATGAAAGTTGTTCCTTTAACGTATTCATACTTTTCTCGTCGCTTGAAAACAACAGAACATCGTCGACATACACAGCTACAAATAGCATCGAATAACCCTTTACTTTGTAATAAACACATTGATCTACATTGCTTCGTAGTAGACCTAACTTCAGCAGAACGTTGTTAAATTTCTCGTTCCACAATCGACTGGACTGCTTCAGTCCATATAAGGATTTCAACAGCTTACACACACGTCCAGTATTGTCATCAAAACCGTCAGGTTGCACCATATATATTTCGTCATTTAATTCAGCATTGAGAAATGCTGTTACAGCATCCATTTGATGTACTAACAAGTCATTCCGTGCAGCTAACGCCAATAAAAAACGTAATGACGTATATCGAACTACAGGAGCAAATGTTTCTTCATAATCAACACCTTTTGTCTGATTATACCCTTTGATCACTAATCTAGCCTTACGTCGTATCACCTCACCATTACTGTTCATTTTGGTTTTGAATACCCACCTAGATTTAATGGCTTTCTTACCAACAGGTAATTGTACTAAACACCATGTTTTGTTAGAATGGAGAGAGTCTATTTCAGCTTGAACTGCCACTCTCCACTCATCTGCATTTTCACTAGCCATAGCATCAACTAAATTTTTAGGATCATTTGATACAAAGTCAGTTACACAAAAGTTATAGCCATCTTTCTTGGCCGCGATTCTTTTCGAACGCCTTAAGATATGATTGCCCAAAACTTTAATTTCATCAGAGTCATTTGCACTTTCATATTCAGATGAATCAGCGTCTACTTTATTATTCACTAACTGACTATCGTGTTTGTTAATACATTCCGTTTGCATGTTTTCAACCATTGGCGATTCTTTACTCTCTACCTCTTCTGAATTGTCAATGTTGAAAGATTCACACCCGTCAGGAATTTCACAACAATAGTCCGTTTCAATTACATTTTTATTTTTTGTTTCAATAAAAACAACATGTCGACTTATTACAATATTTTGCGTTTTCGGATTGAACAGTCTATATGCTTTGGACACATTACAATAACCCATCATAATGCATTCAACCGATTTATCATCCAGCTTCTTTCGCTTTTCACTTGGCACATGCATCATGGCTTTACAGCCAAACACTTTTAAAAACTTTAAGTTAGGTTTTTTACCAGTCCACATTTCATAGGGACTTTTCGCGTGTGAACCGAACGGAACTCTATTTAATATATACGCAGCTGTATTCGCCGCTTCTGCCCAAAACTTTTTAGGTAAACCAGAATCAATTAACATACATCGCACTTTTTCAATAATTGTTCTATTTAGTCTCTCAGCAACACCATTTTGCTCAGGTGTATACGGTGATGTTTTTTGATGTATAATTCCTTCTGAATCACAAAATTTTTTAAAATTTTCATTAGATTTTTTACATACTTTCAGTGCCATTGTCCGATCTAAATATATACACCTTTATTTTTCGCGAACACATGATTTTCAATAATTTTTTTTAATCTTACAAATTTTGCAGCAAACACTTCTGATTTGTGCTTGATTGGCACCACAAATTTCAGCTTATGCGAGAAATCATCTACGAATGTCAACAGAAAACGAGCACCAGAAAACGATTTTTAGTCTCTCAGAAAATTTTGGATACGGTGATGTTTTTTGAGAAAATAATTCCTTCTGAATCACAAATCCGAATGTATTAAATCACCTTTATTTTTCGCGAACAGTTTTCTTTTACCCGATTACAAACACTTCTGATTTGTTTTTAAAGGATGCACGCGTTTGCTTTCCAGAAACACAGACTTCGCATTTCTCCGTATTAACTTTTCCAAAGTTTATACCATAAGAAGTACATTTTACTTTTTTCAAATATTCTTGACAAATGTGCCCCATTCTTCTATGCCATAAATTATAATCGTCACGAGTATAAAATGCATTTTGACTTGGCGAATCACGATTGTACTCAATATTACAATTTAAACGATACAGATCATTTACAACATTTGCGGTGGCTATCAATTTTTTATCATTGTTGTAAATTTTGCATTTATCACCTTCAAACACTACTTTGTTTCCATTTTTCGTCATTTGTCGTACAGATAACAAATTTGCACATAACTCCGGCACATATTCAACGTTTTTTACAACAGCGTTTGTCTTTATTTTATTAGCAAATAAGCACATATTCACGTCACCTTTTGAGTTAACTTTAATTACTTTATTATTTGCAGTAAGAATGTTTTTATTTTCTATCTTCACTTCATTTACAATCATTTCACGATTTTTTGTCATATGTGAAGTAGCACCCGAATCAACAAACCAATCATCTTTATTACGAATGTCATGAGAAAGTAAAGATGCGAAAAGAGTATTCTTGTTTTTTGTATTGTTATAATTTTGCTTAGTCTTATTAGGACAATCACGAGCAAAATGACCAATTTTCTTACAAGAATGACATCGAAACTTATTCGAACTCACTTTCGAATTTGATTTTTCTTTCGAATATAGTACATTCTCACCATTCTTATTTGAATTATCAAATTTTACGTCTTGCAACAGAAGATTTTTTACACTATCAATAGTGAGTTTCTCTTTCGTATTTTCAACAGCAAGTACGAGTGGGCGAAATTCGTCCGATAGACCTGCTAACATTAACGAAGCTGTTAGCTCATCGTCTATATTGAGACCAGCGTTTTTGACTTTTAGTGACGTCATCACAACCGCATTCACATATTCTTGCACTGATACATAGTCACTAAGCTTGCACTGCACTAATTGCTTTAAAAGCTCTACCTTCCGCGTAAGACCCGTGTCTTCGTACGCACAGAACAATGCATTCCACGCTTGATATGCCGTTTTAGCTGTGGCAATATGAGAAAAGTTATTAGGTTCTACCATTAAGGTTATTTCAGCCAATGCACGCTCGTCACATTCTTTATCCTTGTCCGAAATTTCTGCAGGTAGCTCTTTTTCAACTACCCTCCAGCAGTTTTTTATGACTAAGTATGATTTCGCGTGGCGCTTCCAGATATCAAAATTTTCACGCCCCTTCAATTTTTCGAACGGGAAAGCTACCGCGTTTGTCGCCATTTTTTCAAGCAACAAAATCCGAAATTATTTCGTTAAAAATAATTAATCCGCGTTTAACAAATACCAAAACGTTTACTTTACACGATTCCCGAAATATTTACTATTATATTTTGTGTCATATAGGCCCATAACCTGTTAAAGTTTGATATATTATAACACAGTGGAATAAAACAACCTGTTTAGCGTGAAGTACAAACCGGAAGAGAGAGGACATATTTATTCATTAATTCAGCATAAACATATGATATTACAGAGTTGTATTTATTAGTACAAAGGGTCGCTCTTTCTTTACTTCAACAATATCACAATGTGAAAATTGGCGAAATCAGACTACAATCACGTATACTTCCCATATATAATAACATAATTTAAAATTGCATTTGATATTTTTACTTTCCAGTACACAAACCAAGAAGTAATCAATATAGCGGAATCAAAGTTTTCAAATAATTCCCTTAAAGTATGCCAACTTTTGACCAAAAATAAAACTGTTCAAGCCCCTAGGTACTAAATACATGGACCCCAGTACCTATAGCTAACTTTTGATTGAAAATATCGGTTAATGTATAGGATATACTTACAATTGAAATTCAGAAAAAATCCTTTCCTGACAATAGTAACTATGTGCACCAAAAATGGGTTGAATCGGGTCAATACTTCTCTGAGCCCCCACATACCTAACATACAAATTTTCGAACTTCCACATGACTTTATACTGGAGATATCGGCCAAGATTTGGTGTGCTATTGAGTATTTTTGCTAACCAAGATAGATATACGGTTTTGTATGATCAAAATCATCAGAAAAACGCGACGAATTGAAATCCTAGAAACTGTCTGTCCCTCCGTCCGATAACTCGGATAAAGATTTCTTGATGCCGTGCATTAATATACACATCTCAAATGTGGCAAAACGAATCACATAAAGGTGGGGCACCTGCGGTTTGAGTGGGACTGACCCCGTCTCTATAAAATTTAATGTATATATGTACATACATATCTTCCAAACCGTTTAAGCCTTATCAACCAAATGTTTCCAGGACAAATTCTGCAAATTTTTATGACTACTACTTACTTTTTTAAAGATAAACACAGAAATTTCTCATTTAATGGGAACTATTTATTATTATTCGAAAGAACATTCTTTGGCATTTATTTATTGAAGATTATTTCTTTCAAATGTTGGTTGCGGCTACACCTCAAATGGTCCATCCGTTGAGTTTAATTTTCGATGACTCGTTCGAGCATTTCGACTTGTAACTTCCGAATGACTCACGTGATTGTTTGCTCGAAGGCGAGATTGTTAGCAGAGATTTTAGACTTTACTTATCCCCACAGGGTGTAATATCACAAGATCTTGGTAGCCAATCGACCGACCCAAAATGTGAACTTATTTGCTCATCGAAGTGTTCTCTCAAAAAATGCATTGATTGATGCGATAACCGCCGCCATAAACATTTACGTTACCACCGGTATTATTTTTGAAGAAATATGGATCGGTGATTCCACCGGGCCACAAACCACACCAAACCGTTGGTTTTTCTGGAAAAAATGGCAGCTCTTCAATCTCTTTAGATTGCTTTTCGTCTCAAATGCGTCACTTTTGCTTGTTTACATACCTTAACTGAACAAAATTTGACTCAAAAACGTCAGATCTTCTAGAAACTCAAGAGCCCTTAGAGCGAAGCGATGTCGCTTGGGAAGATCAGGTGGCTTCAGCTCTTATGCAAGCTGTATTTCGTACCCTTTCAGTTTAATATCTCGACGTAAAATTCGCCAAGTCGTTCCATTCGTCAGTCCGAGTTGCAAGGCGCCGAATTGACTCTCCACGATATTCGGGTGGACTCGCAGCTACCACTTCTATGTTTTCTTCACGACGTGCTGGACGAGGTCTTTTCGATTGAATATTATCCAATGGATGATGGAATGCCAAACATTACTGAACAAAATTAACATGGCAGCTTGCACGACGAGATCTGTCAAAAACAGGCTATTGAAAAAATGTAGCTCTACTTGGATCACCCATTTTAAATGATCAGGGTGATGAGACGAGTTGAAATCTAAGTTTGTCTGTGTGTCCGTCCATCTGTCTGAGCAAGCGATAAATTGTATAAAAATTAGAATATCTTGATGAAACTAAGTACAAGTGTTTCTTGGCAAAAAAGTGAGTATGAGTTTTGGATGCACCACTGTCAGGCAACAAAACGAGATTAAACGAGAACTTATAAAGTGCCATAATTAAGAACTAACGGAGGATCTTTGTAGGATGTGGGACTTGAGGACTTCCTTTCTAGTATACAAATTAAGAAGCAATTAATATTGTATAATGAAATAAAATTTCGCACAAAAAGTACGTTTGTGGTATGTCCAAAAGTCATACAAAACGAACCAAAGCCGTTCAAGCTTCTAAGTGCCGAATATGCCGACTCCAGTGCCTTACAATTGACTTACTATCGAAAATATCGGTCTGTGTGTGAGAGACATAATTGAAACTTGGAGAGAATCCTTTCGTAATAGGAATAGGTATGTGTGTAACAAATGGGTTAAGTCCGATCAATACTTTCCGTAGCTCCATTTACTTATTATAAATACTTTCAAAATTTCGGGTGACTTTACTTTACCGCATATATCGGCTATTATTCGATTTATCTTAATGAAATTGAGAGAGGGTGCTTTTCTTATAGAATTTGTACTTATTTGTTATAACTTACAAACCTTATGGCGCTGATAGTATTTTCCCGGCTTTTACTCTTGCAAGTTACAAGAGTATGAAATGTTCTGTTACAACCGAACTTAGCTCTTTATTTGTTGTTTGATTTCTATTCTTATGTGTGCTCTCTGTCTGCAATAAATGCAATTAACTCACGTGAGCAAACAGAAAATTGACAAAATCTCGCACAACGGTTGGAACACGAACAACAATATTACCACACCAGCAGCCACAACACGGTGACGTAAAGAAAAGCTAAAGAAAACAGCCGAAAGCAACTTTTTTCCACAACGCTAGACAACGCATTGCCAATTCAGCTTTTATGCGTGAGTGTGTTTGCACGTGTGAGTTTGTACTTTTACCATTCAGTCATTGCGCCGGTAGCGATTTCGATGGGTCTCACCGTGCGCCTATAAATATGATCATCAGGTGATGCTGCTATCAGTATGTGATGCATTATTATGAAAGCTTAATTAATGTATGTAAGAGAGAAAGCAGTAATGTAACTCTTTAGGTAATAAAGTAAAGTAGAATGTAGGATAAATTAACCTTTGTTGCACTAATATAAATGAACGTAGTATTAACTTGTGAATGCATGCAATAAATAAGTGTAAAGATATGTTTAATGTGAGTGTCGCCACATATCTTCCCTGCGGGGAAAAGGAAAATTATAGTAAGAATTTATTTTTTTAATTATGAAGACATGCATAGGTGTGCAGGTTCTACTTTGTAGTATTTTTCATGTCTATCTATAACTGGGAATGGTTCGTCATATGGTGATAAAAATGATGGTTTGAATTTGCGAGATCCTTTGAAATGAAGATTTTATCTTGGCTGCGAGGAGAAGCAGGCGTAGATGTTATACACTGAAACGCTTTTCTTAGCGTTTTAACGATTTCAGGGGTTTAAATATTTCTTTTTTGATGGTGTTAAAAACTCACCTGGGAGTGTGCATCGTTTTGGCAAAGAAGGGAAGATTTCAGTTGTCGATGAAAGCGTTCGATAAGTCCGTTTGATTGTGGGTGATAACTCGTTGTTCGTTGATGTTTGAAACAGAGGAGATCAGTGAGTTACCTGGAAAGGTCTGACTCGAATTGTCCTCCAAGGTCGGTTGTTTTCCGAAGTGGGAAATCAAAGTTTGCATGAGTGCATATGCTACTCTGTCGACTGTGCCGTCAATAAGTGGTGCGGCTGCTGGATAGCGTGTGAATCCGTCGATATTGTGAAACATTTGGTGTGTTGTTTTGAAAGCGGGAGTGTAACCAAGTCTATGAGAATGTGTTCAAATCAACGATAAGGTGGCTGGAATGTTGCGATGGGTGAAATTGTATCACTTTGACATTGAATGCATACCTTGGTCCATGTGATGCAATCCTTGTTGATTGACGGCCAAACATATCCTTTTCTAATAAGGCGTATTGTAGCTCGGCGACCTGGGTGTGAGACTGAATGAAGAGTCTCGAAGATTCGCCGTCTTACTCGTTGTGGAACGAACGGACGTGCTGTATCTGTATGTCGCAGTATACAGCAATGTCTGTGGTATTCTGCATAGTTGGTTTGAGCCCATGCAAGTCCTTCGGATGTAACTGTTCGGATTTAACTGCTAAATAAAAAAGAACAACATAAATTTACGAAAATATTTGACTTCCTCGAAGATTGCGTTGAGCTCACGACAGTAGTCAATCGTTTTTGAACAGATGGTGTTTTCTACTAAAGAATACAAGGGGTTGCCAATGTTCGTCAATACGTTGCTGAAGAGTGGCACCAATTCCGCATTCGGATGCAAGAAGGATCTGGCAGTTTTGGTGCAACTCAGCTCCACTTATCTCGTCTCAATTTGGTGACTTAGTCGAATAGAGTTTGTGCGCAATTGCACCAATTCCAAATATAAGTTAGTTGTCACTTACTGCATTTCAGCCGGCAGGTCACAATTTGCGGCAAATGCCAAATTTTGCGCCCCTTCTAAGCCAATTTTTCCTTAACAACAATTTATTACTTTTGAAAGTTATTCAGGTTATTTTAATAAAAAAAAGCACACACATTCAAAGTTTAAAAAGTTATTAAAAAAACGAGTAAGGAAGGGCTAAGGTCGGGGGAAACCGAACCAAAACTAAGGAAATACCTTTAGCTGCAAAACGTCAACCAGAGTATCGGAATCAAAACTGTTCGCGAATATGTGTAATTTAAGTTCGCTTGTTATTTCATCAATTTGACATCAGCCTGATAATACATTTTGTTATAAAAGATCAAGTGTTGCAATAATTTCCAGCTGGTACCTTTTTTTGAGTTGGAGCAACGAGAAATCACGAAAATATATAAAACTTCTCTTCGATTTATCAATAAAATACAAAACAAAATAATAATAAAGATTATCTTAGCATTTCAATTAGTTATAACACTTTGTAGGTTTTCGTTTACTGGCGTTTTGTGGGCGTGACAGTTGTCCGATTTCTCCTATCTATGAACTCGTACTTTTTTTATCTAGGGACGCGCATACCAAGTTTTATCAAGATATCTCAATTTTTACTCAAGGGACAGCTCGCACGAACGGACGTACAGGCAGACAATTACCCGGATTACAACTCGTATCGTAATCCCGATCATTTATACTACTGTGCCCAAAAAATAAGGTGACATTTGAATTTAAACTGCGCGCGTCGAAGGATTTGGAGAATTATTTTTTTTTTTAGGTTGGTGATACTGTCAGTCACATTTATGTAAAATTTCATGTCAAAATATTCATTAGTGTTTGAGATACGTGTCGTTTTGTGAGCTGCAAAAGTGAGTTTTTCGTTTTTTGCGATGTCGAAATTTGTTGAGCAAAGAATTTGCATTAAATTTTGTTTACGGAAATTTTCTGCTGCAGATACGTTGAGGATGGTGCAGAAAGCCTTTGGTGATGAGGCTATGTCTAAAAAAAATGTTTGCAAGTGGTATAGTGAGTTCCAAGCCGGCCGTGAACGTGTCGAAGACGAAGAGCGTCCAGGGCGACCATCAACCTCAACCGACGCAGCTCACGTTCAACAAATCAAATATTTGGTGTTGAAAAATCGTCGATTAACAATTAGAGACCTTGCTGATGAAGTTGGCATATCGAAAGGCTCAGCCAATACCATTGTGAAGGATGTTTTGGGCCTCAAGCGCGTCAAATCTCGACTGGTACCGAAAAAATTGAATTTTTTGAAAAAAAGGCGTCGCGTTGAAGTGTGTGAAACGATGCTTTCCGACTACCAGGGTGTCATGAAACGCATTATAACTGGCGATGAGACTCGGATCTATGCTTACGACCCCGAAACAACCGATCAATCGAGCGAATATCGTGCCAAAAGAGAGCCGAGACCAAAAAAATCGCGCCAAAGTCGCTCAAAAATCAAGGTCATGTTGACTGTTTTCTTCGATTATCGTGGTGTTGTGCATTATGAATTCCTTCCAACCGGTCAAACAGTCAACAAGGAATATCATTTGAACGTTATGCGTCGTTTGCGTTACGCTATCCGCCTAAAAAGGCCGAAATTGTGGAAAGACAATTCTTGGTTTTTACACCACGATAATGCACCATCCCATACTGCCCTCGTAATTCGTGATCATTTCGCCAAAAACTCAACCCATATCGTTCCGCAACCACCGTATTCACCTGATCTGGAGCCGTGCGACTTCTGGCTGTTCACCAAGCTCAAAAGACCGCTCCGGGGACACCGTTTTCTATACGATAGAGGAGATTCAAGCCGCAGCGAAGACGGAACTGAAGGCCATCCCGGAAAGTGACTACAACCAGTGTTTTGAAAATTGGAAAATCCGCTGGCATAAGTACATTGCATCGGGAGGGGATTACTTTGAAGGGGATGAAATTGTTTTGGAAGAATAAATAAAGAATTTTCAAAATAAATACAATGTCACCTTATTTTTTGGGCACATTAATTTTAAGTGATACTTACAACCGTTAGGTGAACAAAACCATTAAATTCTGTAGCAGCATGTTGCAAGAGTACAAAAAGATGATTTTGTGCCTACTTATTGATTCGATGAACCCAGTATTCGAGTTATTTTTCCATTAAAACAAGTCATATGTCATGAATATATTAAGCTTAAAGAGAGTATGGTTTGTTGCTAGAGACCAATTACTTCAAATAGAATGGTATTAATCACTACTTCATGGAGGCCATTCAATGTGATAATTTCTTGAAATAACAAAAGCTCCAATCTTTTCCCGCAATAATTCGGTTGTTGCATGTTTTGTGTGGCACGTAGCCTCGTCGTTTTGGAACCAGCTGTTGTCAAGATCTACTTCTTCCAATTCTGGCAATAAAAAGTAGGTTATCATCGATCTATACTGCTCTCCATTGTCAGTAACGGCTTCGTTTCGAAAAAAGTACGGACCGAACTGTCAATTTTCGTGAATGTTATGATTGTTCATGAATAATTTGTGGATTTTCTTCGCACAATAATCGACAGTTTTGTTTATTTACCACACTACTCAGATGAATGTTGGAATATGATTTTTGTTAGTTTCTAGTTATACCGTGGCATAATCAGCAAATTCACGTCATTTCCCGTGGTCCAATGGCTTCAGTTCTTGAATGAGAACAATTTTATATGGATGCAAGCCCGAATCCTTTCTCAATATCTGTCAGGTTGTAATTTTAGACAGTCTCAATTCTTGAAAACGTTTTAGAATCAACAAATTGTGGTCTTCAATAAAACTTGGCTGAACGGCAGCAATATTTCGAGCAATTTACTTCGAGTGGTTCTTTATTTTATTGGCTTGTACATTCTTCTTCTTAATTGGCGTAGACACCGCTTACGCGATTATAGCCGAGTTAACAACAGCGCGCCAGTCGTTTCTTCTTTTCGCTACTTGGCGCCAGTTGGATATTCCAAGCGAAGCCAGGTCCTTCTCCACTTGGTCCTTCCAAAGGAGTGGAGGTCTTCCTCTTCCTCTATGTATAGAAAATTTATCTTAGAAATTTTCAACAATTCGATAATAATAGCGAGGAAAGGTGGATGATTATTACGAACATAAAATGGCAAAAGCGCACGAAAAGTTGCAGTTAGAGAACAATTATTTTGATGATAAAATTAAAAATTTGGAAATGTATGTCTTTCCATGATGAAAGTGTAAACATTTCTGAGAGCAATTAAAATAAAAAAAAAAATACAGATCATGACATACTAAAAATGGCTGAAACGACACTTACCATACATCTTTCACAAGCTCGCTACTTCAAGTTCGCATTATGCAAATATGTATCTCGCTCGTTATGGTTCTTTACTGTTGTTCAAAGCAAGCTATTTACACTTAAAATGATTTTCTGCTTTCTTATACTAAACATGCCGATTGAATAGAGTTCTCGTGTTTAAATCCCTTTTTCCAATCCTACGCTTAACTGACAAAATGCCAGTCAGTCGGTTTAGTTTCAATAGCCTCGATACTGCTTTTTTGCTTTGAGTTTTAAAGTTAAATAATTTACAGGATGGATATCTATGTAGGAAACTGCACGTTCGCTAGTACTTCGGCAAGCGTTTTGCTTGTCAATTCATGTTTGTCGGTGTCTCTCGCAAACTATTCACTGTCAAAACCATTATCCGGCATTGGAAACGAGAAAAACAAGAATAGAAAAATGAAAACGAAAAGTAAATATTTTTAATACAATAAGAAGTCGTAAATACTGAATCACTATGATTAGTAGGTGGAGCGCAGGCAACGGATCTTGATTGACCAAACAACACATGGGCATGTACATACATAGGCATTTGTATTACTGATCTGTATCATTTTTCCCAAGTGATCCATTGAGAGAAGGGAAATAAGGGGCCACCTTAGGTATAGTTAGTGCTGAACCTGGTGGTCCCCTAACAGCTGGCAGTAGTTCAGTGATCCTCTACTTGCGAAGCTTTAACAGTGTTGCAATTCTTGCGGCTTCATTCCACTTATGGCTCTGGAGCGCCGCTTGGTTGTGCCTCTTTCAATTCCACTCAATGGCAAATCTCGCGTTTTCAGTTTGTATGTGTTTGCGCCGTTTACATTTCCAACTTGAAGTTTATCTGTTAAATGTTTTAGTCATCTTCCCGCCCATTCTTTCTTAGTTTACATGTTTGCTTTACTTAATTATTTCGCGTGATATAAGAAGAGGAGAGCCGAAGCACCAGCACATTGAGTTTTCATGAGGATATTGGATAAGGCTTTTATAATTATTTTTAGTGATAAAATCGATAAAAATACATCGTTTTGTAGTCATGTGCTATGTGTGTTCTTGTCACTCGTGATACTGTTGTAATAATAATGAGTAGAATTTGCCCTAATCAACCCATTTCTGGTACACGGATATATTATTATCAAGAACATAAGTATTTCTCACGAATTTTTATAACACGCGTTACAGATTGAACGATATTTTCGATAAAAATTAGTCATATTCACACATATTCGGTATGAGAGGCTTGAACAGTTATGGTCTGATTTTGACAATTTTTAGACTTAAGACGGTATACCACATCCACTATTTGTGAAAAATTTAATACGAATATATTTATTGGTGCTTGAGTTTTGTAGTGGAAAGAGCAAGAATCACATTTATAGGATCTATAAAGCCTCCTCTTGCCTCCCTGGACGTAAAATTTATTGCCTCTGACGCATTTGGTATTGCCTTATCACACTTTTAGAAAAATTTACAAAATCCTTGTAGGAGGACTGGTCAGGATCATCATCCGATTTCACTCATTTTATCTGAAGGAAGGTGCCCCTCCTTAATGTGATTTGCTGCGCCAAATTTGAATTCTAGACCTTAATTTAAGGCCTAGTTATGAAATTTATGTGTTTTCGTTTAATGGCGTTTTGCGGGCGCGGCTGTGGCTATATGGGCAGTAGGCGTGGATGTAATACGAACCCATTCCCACATTTAAACATGAAAACGTCAAGGTAATGTTATGTGCGCAATTTGATTGAAATTGGTCTAGAAGATCCGCACATATGTATATTATTTCAGCTAAATGTGAATGGTGTCACGCCCATCGTCCAATTTTGACTCCGGCTCCTAAAAATCCTTGAATCATTTTGAGTATTGTTTTATCACGCTTGAAGTAGTTTTTAACAAAACCGTTATCATTTTTACACTGCTGGCAAAGCTTATTGGACTTGTTGTTGTACCTTTAGTGGTTTACGAAATATGTATACCTATTAGAGGGCGCAGCCATTCCCTTTTTTTCCAATTTTTTTCCACAGGTGTTCCTTGCTAATGCGATCCCTTGCGCCAAGTTAAAGTTGTGTGGCGTGGTAACGATTTGATTACGTCCATCTACGAACTATCTATTTAGCCAAAAAACCCATGTATTTTGACTTTAGTTACAGCTTGAACGAAGGGACACTTTCCAGTCTGCAAATCAAGCACCAATGATTGTATCAGAATAAAACTTTGCCCGAATGCTTAAGTATATAATCACATTATTATCACAAATTGTCCAAATCGGAACAAAATTATTCAAGTCCCCAGGTACCGAATTGATGGATCATAGTTCCAATTACTTTGGTTTATCTGTTGTATATTACACAAATTCGAAAACAATGTTTTTCTAATAATAGTGAACATGTACGTATCTGAGAAATGGGTTAATCGTTTCTGTCCAAAGTTGTCGTAAAATTCCGCCAATTGAAAAGCTCGTATTGCTCGTACACCAGTCTATCACGAAATAGGCCGCTTCTTTATTGAGTTCCTCCTTAAATACACATTTGGTTAACGGATTGTAGCATCACGCCACATGATACATATCTACATACATATAGGTATTTCTATAGTTTAAATATGGTAAAATTACATTAACATTCACTAAGCTAGAGTGAAACTACTAGTCTACGAATACAACGCTAAAAGGAGGATACAATTATATTGATCATTCAGCATTCAGTTGACTGGTATTGGTTTGCTTACTAATTATGCGCAGGACTGCATTCTAAAGAACTTAAATCTTGAACAGTTTCCTTATATCGGCTGAAATCGCGTGAAAATTTGCCTTAAGCCCCATGTAACATTCAAGCCTTATGCACTTGAAGGCATTTTCCTAGCTTTGATCGTGACAAGTTGCAAGAGTATTCCTATGTTCGGTTATACGCCAATGTTATAAAGATAACCGCACCATATCTGTGGTTAAATTTAAAGTACTTGTTACAGTGGCTTAGTGAATTAACGCTCTTTTATTACTTTTCAATATAACCGTACAAATCACTGATAAGGCATCTTTTAAACAATTGTATTTCTTTAAACCTGAATTTACCGTATTCAGAAATTATAAACATTTCCTGTGAATATTAACTATAATTCTATGCGTATTCTAATTGCACGAGTTGTAGTTATGGAGTTTTGTACATACAAGGTCTGTCGCAAAAGTAACAGGACTGTTAAAAAAAACAACAAAAAATAATATTTTTCAGAAGTTATATTTTTTTATTCAAAGTAGTTTCCTTGTCCTTCGATACAGCGTTTCTTCTTCTTCTTCTTAATTGGCGTAGACACCGCTTACGCGATTATAACCGAGTTAACAACTCGGCTACGTGGCGCCAATTGGATATTCCCAGCGAAGCCAGGTCCTTCTCCACTTGGTCCTTCCAACGGAGTGGAGGTCTTCCTCTTCCTCTGCTTCCCCCGGCGAGTACTGCGTCGAATACTTTCAGAGCTGGATTGTTTTCGTCCATCCGGACAACATGACCTAGCCAGCGTAGCCGCTGTCTTTTAATTCGCTGAACTATGTCAATGTCGTCGTATATCTCGAACAGCTCATCGTTCCATCGAACGCGATATTCGCCGTGGCCAACGCGCAAAGGACCATAAATCTTTCGCAGAACCTTTCTCTCGAAAACTCATAACGTCGACTCATCGGTTGCCGTAATCGCCCAAGCCTCTGCACCATATAGCAGGACGGGAATTATGAGCGACTTATAGAGGTTAGCTTTTGTTCGTCGAGAGAGGACTTTACTTTTCAATTGCCTACTCAGTCCGAAGTAGCACCTATTGGCAAGAGCAATCCTGCGTTGGATTTCCAGGCTGACATTGTTGGTACACCACCAAGACGCTGGTTCCAAGATAGACGAAATTATCTACAACTTCAAAGTTATGACTGTCAACAGTGACGTGAGAGCCAAGTCGCGAGTGCGATGATACAGCGTTTAGCCCGGTCAATTAGCATTTCAAATGAGTGTTTAAGGTCATTTTTCGGAATGCTCTTGAGAATATCGGTCGTTGCCTTTTGGATAGCTGAAATGTCCTGAAACCAGTGTCCTTTCATGGGCAAATGAAGTTTTCCAAATAGGTAAAAATCACAGGATGCCAGATCAGGTGAGTAGGGTGAGTGATTAATGGTTAATATGGAGTTTTTGTCAAAAAAATCAGTGACAAGCGTCGACCGATGACACGGCGCATTATCGTGCAACAGGCGCCAGGACCCTGCCTCACGGTGTTGTGGTCGAGCACGACGAATGCGTGACAAAAGACGCTTCATAACACCAAGGTAAAACAAAGCATTAATAGTTTGGCCAGGTGGGACGAACTCTCGGTGTCGTAAAAATAAATCAGCATTGTTTTTAGTTTTGACTTCTGAAGACGACCGAATTCTGATCGTCACAGAGGTCCTCACGACCTTCTTGGAATCGCTTAAACCACTCATGCACATTACTACTGGATAGGCACTGATCATCATAAACTTTTTTCACCATTTGAAATGTTTCAGTAAACGTTTTC
This sequence comes from Bactrocera neohumeralis, assembly GCF_024586455.1. NCBI lineage: Eukaryota > Metazoa > Arthropoda > Insecta > Diptera > Tephritidae > Bactrocera > Bactrocera neohumeralis. Next base: position 37,718,714 of record NC_065919.1, read on the forward strand.
CCAAATTTAAAACAAAATTTAATATTTGCTCTTTGCATTTTACGACCGATGACCAAAAGCTGCTGTCACTTTTTGATCGATAACATCGATTGTAGTTATCCAATTGTCTTAAAATTTTTATGAAATATCAACAAGAGATCAAACTTTTTCATGATATACCCACAAATAGGTGGCGCCACCAGAAACAGTTATATTTAAAAAGTTCTGTTTCTTTTGCGACAGACCTTGTATGTTCATTTCGATTGACGGTATGTCTTCCGTCCATCCGTGCATGCGATAACTTGAGTAAAAATTGAGATACCTTAATGAATCCTGTTACAGAGTTTCTTAATAAAAAGCGAGCGTGCCCCCAAATTCTGGAAGATTTAACGTAAATATCTCTTTAATCTCGACCGATTTTAACTACATTGGGTGGGTGACATTATACCAATATTCCTTTGCTATAATAAGAAAATGGGCCAAGAATCGGACTATAACCACGCCTACGTCCTATATAATGCAATTTTAATTCCGCCTGATTCAACGACTGTACTGAAACAAAATACTGGCCGAATAGAGCGCTTAAAGTAGGCCACCAAAAATTATCCAAATCGCAAATATCGGTCAATATGTGAAATATACACTCGTGGCCACGCAAACCTCACCACTCAAAATTTCCAAGTATTGTGCATATTTGGCTACAATTTGTAGGGGCAATTTTTGCGGTATGGAAATTTTTTATTTAGAATGACAATATTAAAAATTCAAAACAAAACACATTCACCTATACATAAATTATTTGAAAAATAGTAAGCTTTACAAAATGAGCTCGAAATGTGAGAAACTGACATGCGATGGAAAAATTATATTTTTTATTTTTATACTCTCGCAACAATGTTGCTAACGAGAGTATTATAGTTTTGTTCACATAACGGTTGTTTGTAAGTCCTAAAACTAAAAGAGTCAGACCGTCCGTCTGTCCGTCCGTCCGTCCGTGCAAGCTGTAACTTGAGTAAAAATTGAGATATCATGATGAAACTTGGTACACGTATTCCTTGGCTCCATAAGAAGGTTAAGTTCGAAGATGGGCAAAATCGGCCCACTGCCACGCCCACCAAATGGCGGGAACCGAAAACCTATAAAGTGTCATAACTAAGCCATAGATAACGATATTAAAGTGAAATTTGGCACAAAGAATCGCATTAGGGAGGGGCATATTTGGACGTAATTGTTTTGGAAAAGTGGGCATGGCCCCACCCCCTACTAAGTTTTTTGTACATATCTCGGAAACTACTATAGCTATGTCAACCAAAGTCTACAAAGTCGTTTTCTTCAGGCATTTCCATATAAAGTTCAAAAATGGAAGAAATCAGATAATAACCACGCCCACCTCCCATACAAAGGTTATGTTCAAAATCACTAAAAGTGCGTTAACCGACTAACAAAAAACGTCAGAAACACTAAATTTTACGGAAGAAGTGGCAGAAGGAAGCTGCACCCAGCTTTTTTTTTAATTGAAAATGGGCGTGGCGTCGCCCACTTATGGACCAAAAACCATATCTCAGGAACTACTAAACCGATTTCAATGAAATTCGGTATATAATATTTTCTTAACACCCTGATGACATGTACGAAATATGGGAGAAATCGGTTCACAACCACGCCTTCTTCCAATATAAAGCTATTTTGAATTCCATCTGATGCCTTCTCTGTATAATACGAGTATAAACATTAGGAACCAATGATGATAGCGGAATAAAACTTTACAAAAATACGGTATTTGAAAAATATGTAAATGACGTATTATGAAATCTCGATTATCAGTTTACCATGCGAGAGTATAAAATGTTCGGTGACACCCGAACTTAGCCCTTCCTTACTTGTTTTAATTTAATTTCACTTTAATTCAAATTAATATTTTATTTAATTATTTTGAATTGTAAAACGAAGGTTAGTCGGTGTACCACTTTAAAAACAATAAAATCGGCCGCTTTTGTATAAGCATAGAAAAGCTAATTTGTGTTTTACTCATTAAACGTATTAAATTTAAAACTATAATAATAATCAGGTAATATCATTTAGTTTACTTATGCTGACTAAATCATAAAAAAAAACAAAAATTAAGAAAATCTCGAACAAACGAAAAAGTGCGTAAAAAAATTAAGAAAGTATAGTGGTAAGGTTTGCGTGGTCACGAGTGTATTAGTGAAATTCAGAGAGAATATTTTCCTAATAATAGTCTACCCTTTTTTTAGAAATGAGTTAAATCGGACCAATAATTTCTGTAACCCCCATATATTTAATATAAAGAACTTCTACTTATGTATACCGCATGTATCGGCAAATATGTGAGTTATTTTATTAAAATTGAAAGTGCTTGTTTTTCTAATAATGCTAACTGTTGTTACTAAAATTTATAAAATCGGGTGAAAATTTCCCATAGACCCCATATATTTTAAAAATCTCCCCGGTCTTAATACTGGAAAAAGGTAGAAAATTAACAAAATCTGCTCATCAATCCGGAGAATGCAAAATGCGGTATTCAGGTGTATTGGAGTGCAGAACCAGCGACAGGAATAAAGGATGTCCAACTGGTATGATAAAACTACTGACTTTTGACCTTTCAATACCCAATAAAAGGATTTAAGCTTTTTAGCTCTCAATTAATAAATGTTTTTAATCATTTTCCATTAAAATGAATACTATGACGCACCACATTGTAATGTTTCATCAAATACATTTAAATTTCACATTTTCTTTAATTTTCATTGCTTTACATTTTTAATTAGTGGTCTTGAACGATGCAACACATCCCTCCGTTTACATATTTTTTGTAAGATTTCAATCTGGCCATCGCTCGTTTCCAATTGCTAAACGTCAAAACCTCCTGAACTCGATCAGCTGGTATGTGGTGAGCATTTGTACAACTCTGGTGTGTGAAACTATCGGAATAGATGACTTTTTGAAAGTATTTTCAACCTTTTTTGCAACTTTTTCTCTAACCTCTTTACTCCTAGGTTCATAGTTGACGCCGCGGAGTCGCCCTATACGAAATCTTTCAAACTGATGATAACACAAAAGAACATCCTGGTAAGTAGGTAACTGGGACTCAAAGAGATTGTACGGATATATGCCAAACACAGGACATTTCTGGCTAAATTTAAATTTAGATACAGACATTTTGAGTTCTGTGTTGTGTTGAGAGAATATAAGTGATAGCACTCGGCGAAATCAACGACAAGAGTGAAGGAACTCGATGAAAAAATAAAAGACCTATCCGAACGTGTCCTTTGGCGTAGGTGAATGAATGCGAGTAATAGCACTCGGCGAAATCAACGTCAAGAAGTGTGGCCGCAAGCCGATTTTCACCTTGCGCTGTGGCGCCGCCTTTTCGCTCGTATTTCGGGAACGATTCGTCCTACGGCCATGATCACATATACCATTTCGGTGGCAAATGACGTGACAAATAACTTTTGTTTTATACATTTTGCCATGAGATGCGTATTTCAGGCGCTAGGTAGACAATTTCACGTTTTAGGCGAATTTCCGAAATTCCAAGGCCGGAGTTGGGGTTGAAGATGCAATCCGATCTCAAAACAAAAAGTTGCATTGAAATCAGGAAGTACTAGGGCAACTTTTCCGCACTATTAGAAATCTCGAATCGAAAAAAGTCCGGAGTCGACTCACCCTACTATTCAGCCATGCGGTTACCAACGTCACATACCAAGACGTGACATTCGCACCTCGTACCCGAATGAGACGGAGATAATGACTGCTATCAGAGCATTAAAGTACAATAAAACTCCTGGACCGGATAACATCAACCCAGAACTCCTAAAAGCTGATGCTCAGACGACTGTGCGGATACTGTTTCCTCCACTCAAAGATATTTGGGCTTCAGAAAAGATACCAGGCAAACTCAAAAAAGGTGTTATTACTCTTCTTCCGAAGAAGAGAAATTTATCGGAATGTAAAAATTGGAGAGGAATAACTACTAAGTATGGTGAATAAAATAATAACGCACATAATTCACAAAAGGTTATCTGTTCCGCTGATGCGTGGGCTACGTAAAGAACAAGCTGGTTTCAGAACCCATTGCTCATGTATCGTTCACATCAACACCTTACGAGTGATTATAAATCAGTCGGTAGAATGGCGAACTCCTCTCTACCTTTTGCTTTACCTTTTATTAACTAACAGAGGAATATCTTGGTGTTTAAGCGGTTGCCTAAAAGATTTGGACTATGTGGATGATATCTGTCTGTTGTCCCATAAATATTCGCACACCTCCTTGAAACTTGAAGCTGTTAATGATCTCGCCGCACAAACTGGACTTAAAATTAATATAGCGAAGACAAAACTCATGTGTTTAACACAACCGAAACGTCAAACCTACAGATCGCTGGAACATGTCTCGAAGAAGTCTACTAGTTTTGCTATTTAGGTAGCATCATAACTAAAAATGGTGGATAAGCAGCCGATATACGAAATCGTGTATCCAAAGGTCGCGCTGCCTTCGGAATGTTGGATAAAGTCTGGAAATCAACACATACATATATCCATACGTATGAAGCTAAAAATATTCGATTCAAGTGTGAAATCCGTTGTAATACTTTAAGTGCTTTTGTTGTAAACACAAAAAAGTCCTTGGCCTTGAAATGTGCGAAGCGGAGTGCTTATGGCTAATAAATATTTGATAGCATGAAAAAATGTTAAAAACTTATTTAGAGTGAGTGTGAGTGCTGAACATTTCAAATAAAACTTATAAATAATAGTTATAAATATGATTTTCCAGTTATAATAATAACTAAAATATTATAATACATTTGGCTTTTGTGTCAACTTCACTGAGCAGCACATTCTCAATAATTACACTGGTAAACACAAATCCACTTGTTTTTTTGAGACTTGAACACAAAAAAGTGTTTAATATGTAAAAATTGCCACAAATGCAGAAAATAGCTACAGATTTCTTCTATCACCTATAGATTTTTGCTAAGAAAATGGGAGTCCAGAAAGTGAATTTTAACATGTTGCAACCCATTTTTTTATAGGCAGTAAGTCACAAGATCATTGTAAATGTCAGCTTTCACATTTCCAAAAAAATTTTTAACAACGCATTTAAAGGCACTCCAAGCTCGTATTTCAGTTTCATTAAGCATTTCCTCAAATGTTTTATCTTTCATTAGTTCCCTTATTTGCGGATCCACAAATATGCCCTCCTTAATTTTTGCATCACTGACTTTTGGAAATTTTTATTTCAGATATAAGAACTCTCTTCCATTTCTGTTGCGAAATGATCGCGAATAACCAAAGCAGTATGAGATGGTGACTTCTTTGTTCAATAAATTCAGGCATTGTCAAAATCGAAGAATTCACTTTTAATACTAATTAAAATTAATTTAATTACTTATTAATATTTTGATGTAAAATTTTGCATAAATGTCACTAACGATACTACCAACTTACAGAAAAAAAATTATCGATTCGAAAAACACGCGAAGTATAAATTAATTCACCTTTTAATTTGATGACAGTAGTTTCGTAAAGCCGCAGTTTACAGAACATCTGTGGGTGATAGAAAAATTCTGTTTTCAGATTCGACTTCAGGGTATCAAACTGCATTAGAAACACCTAAGAATTTTCATGTCGCAAATTATGTGTTTACTCGTACCAGTATTACCAAAGGAGTGAAGTCCTTTGAGTTATTTGAATATAATTTTAGAAAATATTTAGTTCTTAACCGAGTTGTTTATTGTAAAGTAGAGCTGTCGTATATTAAGTGAAATAAATAATGATTTTCTTTTCCTCTAACTTCATTACAATTTTCAACAAACCCCTCGAAGTTTATACGTTTTCTTATTCCGTTTTTGAAAATATCACCAAGAAGTTTTACTGTTTTCTTGTGTTCCCTATGAATAGATTTAATACTCATGTTTAGTGAGTAAAATATTTAAAAATTAATTTTTCTGTTCTGAAAAGCATAACAACAATCCACTAAAGTTACAACTCAGGGTCCTTTTGAAAATGAAACGATCAATCAAATATGTTACGCCATGTCAATCTCAAACCAGATGCTCATAAGTAATAAGCATTTTCACTTAGGTAGATCCCTTATACATGTAACAAGTACTAACGGGTGATCCAAGTAGAAGAGGTTCCTTCAACAAGCTTCTCTTGACCGATCACGCGTCAGTCGTGTCAAGCTGTCATATTATTTTGGTTCAGTATTGTCTGGCATTTCATCGTGGAAAGACTTACGTCTGAAAAACATTTAAAAATCGTTCAACTTTATTACGAAAATTCACGTTCTGTAAAGAATGAACTTATGGTCATCATTATCGGTCTACTGAACGTACTATCGCAATACTATCATCCATCTTGCTTAGCATTCCTTCTTCTTCTTAATTGGCGTAGGAACCGGTTAAGCGATTATAGCCGAGTTAACAACAGCGCGCCAGTCGTTTCTTCTTTTCGCTACGTGGCGCCAATTGGATATTCCAAGCGAAGCCAGGTCCTTCTACTTGGTCCTTCCAACGGAGTGGAGGTCTTCCTCTTCCTCTGCTTCCCCCGGCGGGTACTGCGTCGAATATTTTCAGAGCTGGAGTGTTTTCGTCCATCCGGACAACATGACCTAGCCAGCGTAGCCGCTGTCTTTTAATTCGCTGAACTATGTCGATGTCGTCGTATATCTCGTACAGCTCATCGTTCCATCGAATGCGGTATTCGCCGTGGCTAACGCGCAAAGGACCAAAAATCTTTCGCAGAACTTTTCTCTCGAAAACTCGCAACGTCGACTCATCCGTTGTTGACATCGTCCAAGACTCTGCACCATACAGCAGCTTGGTTTTGTTTGTCGAGAGAGGACTTTGCTTCTCAATTGCCTACTCAGTCCGAAGTAGCACCTGTTGGCAAGAGTTATCCTGCGTTGGATTTCTAGGCTGACATTGTTGGTGGTGTTTACGCTGGTTCCAAGATAGACGAAATTATCTACGACTTCAAAGTTATGACTGTCAACAGTGACGTGAGAGCCAAGTCGCGAATGCGGCGACTGTTTGTTTGATGACAGGAGATATTTCGTCTTGCCCTCGTTCACTGCCAGACCCATTTTCTGTGCTTCAATATCATCGGCATACGCCAACGTTCCTTATTGGATAATATTTCACCGAATAGACCACGTCCAGCACGCTCGACCTTCCCAAGCGACTTCGCTTCCCTTAATGGGTTCTTAAAAAGTTCCAAGAATATCCGACGTTTTCGAGTCAAATTTTGTTCAGCGATGAGACCGATTTCTGGCTCAATGGCTATGGTAGTAAATTAGCAGCACTTTGAACTAAGAACAACCTGAAGAGGTTCAAGAGTTGCCATTTTATCCAGAAAAAACAACGGTTATAGTGGGGTTTTTGGCCGGTGGAATCATATCGATAGATATGTACATATATAGACATCTTCAAAAATGATACCGGTGAGAACATAACCGTCAATGGCGACCATTGTCGTGCCATGCCGGCGACATTTGGTTTCAACAAGACGGTGCCCCTCCCACACATCGCATCAATCAATTGATTTATTGAGAGAACACTTCTTTCTTAATTAAATTCGTATCAAAGGTACGGAACCTGGAAATGGATCTCCATTTATAAAGTTAAAGAGTACATAATGACAAAATTTTCCTTATTTAGTGAGCCCAATCAATTCGTCGGCCAAGTCTGTGTTTTAATTGTAAATGGGAGCGCATAGATTGTAATCCAATAGGTGAGTGCTTCGGAATGCTTGGGTGAATTTCTTATTGTTTATGCAGCTACATATGTACCTCAGATATGTTTGTGCTGGAATTTTCTATCAAATAAGTGTATGCGGTTTTTTACGGTGTTCAGTGTTTCGCACATTGCAGCATTTGGTAAAAATTAGCCGTGATTTCAATTATTGAATAAGCTACTTTCTTTTATCAAACCGCTTTTCCACACACTTAGATTCTTTTTTCTTAAATTCATTGTCCACACTTCTACACATAACAAAATTTTCTTCCTTCAGATGTGCTTCCCAGCTTTGCGCCTTTTCTAATAGGAGTTTCACTTTTCCAACGAAGGCTCATTGCTTGCTAAATAGTGCTGTTTGATTTTTTGCGACCAATTCACCTTGACCCAATGACTCGCTCTTCCAGCCGAACTCGACGAATGGGTGCTGCTTTCGCTTGAACACCTCGGGTTTGGTTAGTCATGCCATCTACTGATGCAGACATATCTTTCTAATATTGTTGGTGACTTTTTACCCACTCTTTTGGTTTTGCCATGAATGCGTACGACTAGCGGCAATTAACCAAGGCCCGTTTTAGCAAACGCCGCGCTTTAATAGCGCACATACCTGTAATAAAGTTTCATATACACAAGCACGCACACACATACAATTTTGATTATAATAAAGGAGTTTCCGTATTCTACATAGAAACAACGTTAAAGCAAGTTAAAAAAGTTTTAGAAAGGTTTCGGCAGATGGTGCTGTATTCAGTATATTTTTAGTAGTCTCAGTTCCAGATAGTTTGCAAGCACATATGCATATATATTTGGTGTCATAGAGTAATCAAGAGCTAATAAACCTAAAACCAGGCGCTATTTTTGGTGAATCATGTATCACAACAATTATTTTAAACAACTCTGTTCATTTCAAGTACACGCATAGCAGAATTCACAAGAGGGCCTATTACGCAAGAGCGAAAAAATATGGGATCTACTTCTCAGCTGCTACATACGGCCAAGTATTCCGCTTAAGGAATATGAAAAAATTTTGAAAGAACTAGTGAAAGATGCAACGACAACTGCACCAAATATAATTGCGGGGGATTTCAATGCCTGGGCGATAGAATTAAGAGAAGCAAAGCAACTAACCCGAGAGGTTGTGCACTGCTTAAAGCCTTCGCTGTGTTAGACGCTATCCTGCTGAATACAAGGACAAGGAACACTTTTGAAAAGATTGGGCGTGGAACCTAAATTCGATCAACGGACTGTCGGGTGTGCGATATATGTATATACCCAGAGTGATTAACTGGCTATATTAATAAATATCAGTAAACCCACGCAAGGACTACGCAGAACCACTTGTCGCCAAAGAATGCAGTCCAAAGGGTGGAGGAAAGAAACACTTGACGAGGTACTTTTCCAATTTATGCTAGACGATAACTTGAAGGAAAATACTGACGTAGAACTCCAGGCCAAACTGCTAGTAGAACACATATCTAAAGCCAACGATGCGGCTATGGCCAGGAGGAAGCAAACAGTTCATGGAAAGCCGGTATACTGTGGTGGAACAATGAAATCGTTTTACTGAGAAGCGAGTGCTACAAAGCGAGGCGCTGGTTTCAACGTACCATAGGCAGCGGCGATTGTACGATACTGAGAGAAATTTTCAATAAAAAGCACAGTAACCTCAAAAAAGCGATAAAGGCGAGCAAAACTTCTTGCTTCAAGATGTTATGCGACAAAGTGGACGAAAACCCATGGGACGAGGCATATAAGATAGCAATGGGAAAGATAGGAAGGGGCAAGGGGCAAGTACCGACCTGTCCCTCTTTGCTAAGAAATGTGGTAGAAACGCTATTCTCTAAGCAAAGCCAAGAAGGTGGAAGTTTACTTCTCGAAAAAGCAGAGCCCACAGATGCAGCACCAGTAACTGACTTCGAAGTGCTACAAGCTACGGTTCGGCAATTCCAAAGCACCAGGCCTGCATGGAATCCCGAACAAGGTCCTAAAGCCCGCAGTGAAATACAAAGCCGAAAAGGGATTTTCCCTTAGATATGGAAAATGCAACGTCCAGTGCTATTGTAGAAGGCAAACAAAAAAGCAGAGGAACCGAGCTCTTACCGCCTATTATGAATGATCGACAGAATGGGAAAAATTCTGGAGTGGATTATCTGGCTTCAGCAAAAAACGCTGAAAAAGAAAGAGGAAATACGCCAAAAAAGAATACTGCGCGGTCATAAGGCTCGATGTGAAAAACGTATTTAATTCGGCTTGCTGGCCCCACATACTGCGTGCGTTACAGGCGAAAAAAATACCAACTTAGAATTATGGCCAACATAGGAGGTCCAAAACAAAGCAGCCGAGCACTTTTGGCCAGTCAATCTTAATGTACGAGTATGCCGCACCTGTATGAGGACCAGCACTAATGCAAAAAACATGCGCAAGAACGGCACAATCGGTATTCCGGCTTAGCGTAATTAGAACTATTAGCACATTCCGCACAATATCTCATGAAGCCGCTAACATTATATCTGGGATAATGCCGCCAGACTAAAGGCTCGAGAACTGAAGCAGATCTATGACAAGAGCAAAATTATAGGCAGAAAGCTAACAATGCAGAGTGAAAAGGGGAAGACAAGAAAGCATAGAGGAATGGCAAAGCATGGCGAGACAGCCTTTTACATGACGCAGTTTCTGACAGGACGCGGATGTTTCAGATAGTATCTGCCTAGGTATGGTCATGACAATGGAGTTACTTGCTCTTTCTGTGGCAACAGTAGTGAAAATGCGGATCATATATTTTCCTACTACCTGAGATTTATGTCATGGTATGCCATGGAGAGGACGACGGCTCTGATACTGCAAGAGCTGAGAAGAGCCGAACACCAAAGAAGTAGTGAAGCTAGTACCGCAAATAGCGAGTTAATGACGTGAGCCAATAGGCTAAGCTGGCCCTTCGATGTAATGGTTAGCAGCGGTCCTGTAGGGCCTCTCCATAAAGCTACAGATGACGGAGTTAAGGATTTAGTACGTAGGCGTACTATCCCGCAAGTCCAATGTAGTAAGATATTACTTATTAGACGTGGTCCCGAATGCCGCGAAAGTATCAGTATCTATGAAAGATTCCCCTTTCAGAAACAAAAAAAAAATAAAAAAGGAGAGTTCCTACATGACTTGACTAAAGTGAAGTGCCACATAGTGCGAGACATTTGTAAACTAATCTTTGAACAGGCACTGGAAGAATGGCGCGGAGGCAGTGGCGGATTTGCAGTCCTAGCCGCTCTAGGCCCCAGGCCATGTGCCGCCCCTTTCTCAGCACCCATCATTATAGACTAAAGACATAATTCATGAATTTACTTTATTCCAACTTTTAATTGATTCAGAAAATTGTTTAACTAAAAGCTAGGCGGATAAAGCTAGTTTATAATATTTTCCGAGATTTCAGGGATGATTGGACATTTAAATAAAACATTTGAAAATGGTTTTAGGTTTTGTTTTTAATAAAATAAATTTTTTACTCGTACAATGTGTTACAAAACTCGTCTGCACTTAAGCGCAGCAAAACCATTAATCAAATCTTCGCAATCCAATTTGCTTAAAAAATCAGCTTCTATGTTAAGCAAAGCAAGATCGTTTAACCTCTGCTCCGTCATTGTTGTGCGTAAATAGTTTTTCACTCTCCGCAAACAAGAAAACGATCTTTTTCCAGTACAGTTACTGGCAGGTGTACACACACACATACGAAGAGCAATATCCACGTTTGGGTAAATGGTTTGAAGACCTTCGGTTCGTAACCATTTCAACAAACTGACTGCACTCTTTCGCTCCTCATTTTTTATGCTGCAGTGAGAACGAAAATGAAGACATTCTTCTGTAAAATCGTCTTCTAAGTCAGTAGAATAAATCATTTGCAATGCCTTGGCCTTATCTTCGACTTCTGAGATGTTTAGATTCGTCAGGTTGGTAATAAAGTAAAATTTATTGTAGAGTAATTTATAAGCATCCCGACGTCTTTTCAGTTCTTCTGACAATGTATCAATTACTACTAAAAAAGTATTTATTCTAAAATTTTCACTGCCATTTTTTTGTTGCATCTCTTAACCTGTATTTGTCTCGCCAGGAAGCAGCTTACGCTTTCGATTGCGTCGAAAATCTTTTTCGTATTCCTGTACGAAGGACAGTTTTTTCGCTTTTTTTCGAAATCATCGAAATTCTCTCTTGTTTCGCTAACAAAATGTATTAAAGCCTCGTACAGTTCTATGACAATGGTAATGTCAATTTCCACACTCTGAAGTTTTTTACTTGTGGCGTTAATGCGATCTAGTAAACATCCCAAAAAACAGCCATGAGGGCCGTTTCAAAACGTTCCAGTTTCAAACGAATACCTCTTGCTTCGCATATAACGGTTTTCTTCTGTTGTGTGTCATTTTCGACGGTGACTAGCGCTTTATGGATTTCATTCCAGGATTCGCGTAAACTTTTGCATGCGTCTGCGCGAGCTGACCAACGAGTCGTTGATAGACTTTTGTTTGGAATAAACTTGAGAAACCGTTCTAAAGGGTATCCATTAGGCAGGACATATCTGATTACACAAGTGAGCTGGTCTACGTGAGATAATCCGGTGTCGAGTCAATGATCAGAGAAAAATATTTTGCTGTTAATATTTCCATTACAATTGTTTCCAAAACTTTGTTTCCCATAAGTCGAATGAACTCTTCGCATGCTGTTGAAGAAAGATAACTCGTAAATCCTGAGCCTGGATTTCCATAACGTGTAATGTGTTTAGCTAAGAACGGATCAAACTCGGCGATAAGCTCTAAGGACATTAAATAATTTCCATTGTGGATTGATCCAAATTTTTCGTCGTGTCCTCTGAAAGGCAAACCAGGTGATGCAAGTGCTTTTACGCAAGCAACTACTCTTTTCAGAATATTTTCCCAGTAATTTATTTCTTCATAATAACAATATTTTAGGTACCTAAGTACCTATTCTTCCTAGATACTTTATATGTACGATGTACGAAATTATTTATACTTTGATACGCAAAAATAGTGATTTAGGAAGATTATATAAGCATACGGTTAAGATACTTTGCATTTGAGTTATTTCTTGTTAATCGTGTTGTTATCAGTGATTTTTTTGGCACGAGTTGCCGCCCTTAATATCTGGCCGCCCTAGGCCCGGGCCTACTGGGCCTTAGGGCAAATCCGCCACTGTGGTGTTAAAATATAATCTAATATAAATAAAAAACAATAGAAATATATTAAAGCATTGATAAATAAACTACTGTATATACATACATATGTAGTTAAAGATTAATGCATTAGCATATAATGGCTGCAGCAATCCCTATAAAAATTATCCGATACCTTGAAGATAAAAACAAAAAATTAGTTTGCGAAATCGTTCCAGTCTTTATAGTTTCAAATTACTCGCACGAGTGGAACGCAATAATAAAAACCTCTGTATGTATGACTTGATATTGCGCTCAGCTCCCTTGGTGGTTTCCAAGGGAGTTTGCGGTGGCTTCCTTTTCAGAAACTTTCGTAGTCCTCCACTATTTGAGTAAAGTGTTTATCTCGTCGACATCAACCAAGTTACCCGCACCTGATCCTTGGCTATTTTTCCGAGTACGAAAATTGTCCTCTCGTTTTGCGCTGTACTTTACCTTCGGCAGCCAATTTACTTTGATAGATACTCATGGCCGCATTGGAAATGGAAGGTTTCATATTTTCGTTTTGGGTACTTTGGCTGGTACCCTCTGTTTTTACTGCTGCCACTACTGATGTAAATTGGGTGGCACAACCAGTAATATAGCAAAGCGCTGTCGCTAGAGTTGTTAATGCATTTATCTGTTTTCTATTGAGCACAACACTCCCAGGTACTAAAAATTTCAAAAATATATGTATATGAGTATTTATGATTCAAATAAAGAATTTAACACTATGAGAAGAAAAATATACATATGTATAAAGAGTTTTTCAAATCTACAAAAGTAGATTGATTAGGACAGCAAACGACACCATAGTTTTTCCCGCTATTTTGATATTTCTCTAGTATGGTTTGCAATTGCATTATAAAAATATGTACGATCCAAAAACGAGCCGAAATTTTTAAAATTTACTACCGAAATTCGGAATCAGTGTCCTCAACTTTAAGAGCTCTCCGTCCGATTTATGGGCGTCATAAACTGACAGATCAAAAAATTAGCGTTTAGTGGAAAAATTTGAAACCACAGGCACAGTACAAAATGTTGTTCCCGTGCTAGTGAGACAAGACCCAAATCTTTCTCACACACATCTTTCTCAAGCGTTGGGCATCTCTGTGACATCGCTGTGGCGAATTTCGCGCAAAGATCTTGGTCTTCATCCTAACAAGATCAAATTGACACAAGAACTGAAGCCGCTTGACCACCAGAATCGTCGTATGTTCGTGGAAAATCAACTTCAGTGATGAGGCTCATTTCTGGATAGATGGCTTCGTCAATAAGCAAAATATGCGTTATTGGTCAGGAAAACATCCACACGTACTTCTTGAGTCGCCATGGCGTCCCGAAAAAGTTACGATTGGGTGCGTTTTATTGGCCGGCGGCGTCATTGGGCCGTACTTCTTGCGTGATGATCAAGACCAGCATGTTGCTGTGAATGGGAATCGCTGCCGTACAATGATAACCGAATATTTTTGACCCGATTTGGATGATATCAACTTGAATAATATGAGGTTCGAAAAGGAATTAAAACAAGAGATATGAAGCTAAATCCGAAAGAAAGTGATTACTGGTAGTGTCAGTTAATATATTGCAACAAAGAATGCTAATTTCGTTTGCAACAGACAATAAAGTAAGAACTATTAAAACCACCACTCGCCGCATTCAATCAAAATAATGTATATGACATTGAAAATTTCGTGCTTATTTATTTACAAAAACGCCACTTCCACCAGTTTGGCGTCACTACAAAGCACCGTCTAATGCTCATGCGCGCACAAGTCCGTGCAGAAACGATGGAATAAACAGAAAAAAACGAAGTTTTTCTTCGTTTCAAATTAATTTTTCGGTTGGCCAAAACAAATTAATCAATCATCTAAATGCGGCGGCCGAATGCTGTCGTTTTCGTAGGTATTGCTGTCATTCCTTCACATGACCACTCGACACTTGGCCTGCGAAGAAATGGCCCAATCATTGCGGCTGTTACTCGCCACTGTTGGCATACTAATGTTACTACTACCGTTTTGATAATGCCCTCGAAGCATTAGACATATAGTTGGGTGGTGACAAGAGAAGAGCGGTAAACGGCGAATCTTCTTCCGAGTGCTTGTGGCTAATCTCTTACAAAAGTTTAATATGCTTTTCCATTTTCTGCCAAACACTGAGCAAATGGTCGACGCGGCTTGCGCCGACTCAACTTTCTCGATTTCATTCAGTTATTATAAGCTGTGTCCAGAACGGGATAAAGGAAGAGGAAGCCGTGTGGGCCGCTTTTTTTGAGGTCTTAATTATATAATCAGATGTCTCAATTCAGTAGTAAAACATACTATGACATGTTTCTAAATTGTTTTTCTTTATTATTATAAAACATCCCAGTCTTTGGGTATGTTTCAACAATTTGGTTTTTTGCTTTCGAATCGAAATCATTTGATTGAAAGTGTATTAGTTCAACAATAAAATTAAATCCTTCATAAAGCAACTTTTAAGCCAGTTCATTTATCAAAAAACAGAAAATTAGTGCGAAATCCCCGTTGAAAGTTGCACTGCCGATGTCTTTCAAAAAATAACTGATATCACACAATTCTCTACTCAACTCTAGAATATTTTCGTTTGTACTTTTTCACATCATTTCCAGAAATGACGCTCAAATCAATATTGCTATTAATAAATTTTTGAAAACGAGTAACTTAAAAAATATCTTGTTCTTTAATTTTGTGGGAGCTCCCGAATGGAGGATGTCTGTGTCTGTTGCAATTTTTTTGATTTTACACTTTACATTGCTTTTGCTAACATACATATTTTCTATTAATGCATACGGCAAAACCTCAACTATCTACCCGAAAGCATCGAATTTCTGCTATTTCTGGTATCTCTGTCGAATTTGGGAGACGGTACCAACACAGCAACAGAAATTGCAACAAATGGAAAACTTCTGAGCAGGTGCATGTAAAAGTGATAACAGTGTTGTTTTTGAACAACCACAATATAAATAGAAGCAGCTGACTACCGGCTGGCTAGCTAACGACAGTGAAGAGTGATCAACAAACAATCCACAGACTTAGCGAAAGGGAACTTAAGCTTAAAGCGCCCATACACGAGCACACAAGTGCGTTCGATCGGAATGTGTGCGCTTGCGGTTTATCGTGTATGGGCTTGTTCGCGTACCGATCCATGTTCGCGAAAATGTTTGATTTTTTACGATCGGTGCGCGAACATGTTTATCGTGTATGGCGTTGTCGGCGCACAAAATCTCATTTCTCTCGTGTCGCCGAACAGTGAAGATCGCGGACAATGGCAAGTATTAAGGGGAGAGCCTGCTTTCGAGGCTTCAAAAAATCGATTTTTTTGGGAGGGAAAGAAATAATTGATTCAAGCGAAATTTCTAGGCTTTATAGTTATATATTTGAACATCTTTCACAAATTTTTGGATACGAAATCTTTGATATTCTGCCTTTGGGAAGCAATTACCCGATGCATCTAGCATGTACATTTTTCGGACGGCGGGCACGATGCAGGTCGCAATTTCTATCGGAAACAAAAAATTCAAAGAGATTCATATTTTTTATTAATTTATCTTCTAGTTAAACTAAGAAAATTCCAAAAAAAAGTGTAAAATTTAAAATTTTATTAAAAATTGAATAAATAGTGGCTTTTGATCAAAAGAATTTTACTTTATGCTGTATAAAAATATGTTAAAACTTGACTTTTCTTAATATTTTTTTAGTTTAAATATAAGATAGTTTTATGTCAATGATAATAAACTTTGCCCTAATTCCATACGACGTTTAGTTTTTTTTCTATCCTACCCGCCAATTAAGAATAATCGTAAAAATAAAAACCGAGAAATCACGCTTCAAAGTTTTCGCTTTTTGCCTAAGCGCTCATACATATACATAGTGTAAGAAAAATAAAAGTTAGAATAACTTATTAACGAAATACAATGAAATAGATAAAAATGCTACATTAGAAATATATTCCAAGAAATGATCCGCTTGCCTGTCGCACATGTTAACTCTGTGAAGAACGGACGCAAAATGGATTTGTGTGTCGTGTATGGGCAAACGAATTCATACCGATCGAACGCACTTGTGTGCTCGTGTATGGGCTCTATTAGCTTAATAATAATATTTGTAAAGGCCAAAAAACAAAAAAAACAAGTAAGGAAGGGCTAAGTTCGGGTGTCACCGAACATTTTATACTCTCGCATGGTAAAGTGATAATCGAGATTTCATAATACGTCATTTACATATTTTTCAAATACCGTATTTTTGTAAAGTTTTATTCCGCTATCATCATTGGTTCCTAATGTATCGGGTGATTTTTTAAGAGCTTGATAACTTTTTTTTAAAAAAAAACGCATAAAATTTGCAAAATCTCATCGGTTCTTTATTTGAAACGTTAGATTGGTTCATGACATTTACTTTTTGAAGATAATTTCATTTAAATGTTGACCGCGGCTGCGTCTTAGGTGGTCCATTCGGAAAGTCCAATTTTGGGCAACTTTTTCGAGCATTTCGGCCGGAATAGCCCGAATTTCTTCGGAAATGTTGTCTTCCAAAGCTGGAATAGTTGCTGGCTTATTTCTGTAGACTTTAGACTTGACGTAGCCCCACAAAAAATAGTCTAAAGGCGTTAAATCGCATTATCTTGGTGGCCAACTGCCCATGCATCCCGAAAAATGCACTGTTTGGTGTGGTTTGTACGCTGGTGGAATCATTGGAACGTATTTTTTCAAAGATGCTGTTGGACGCAACGTTACGGTGAATGGCGATCGCTATCGTTCGATGCTAACAAACTTTTTGTTGCCAAAAATGGAAGAACTGAACTTGGTTGACATGTGGTTTCAACAAGATGGCGCTACATGCCACACAGCTCGCGATTCTATGGCCATTTTGAGGGAAAACTTCGGAGAACAATTCATCTCAAGAAATGGACCCGTAAGTTGGCTATCAAGATCATGCGATTTAACGCCTTTAGACTATTTTTGTGGGGCTACGTCAAGTCTAAAGTCTACAGAAATAAGCCAGCAACTATTCCAGCTTTGGAAGACAACATTTCCGAAGAAATTCGGGCTATTCCGGCCGAAATGCTCGAAAAAGTTGCCCAAAATTGGACTTTCCGAATGGACCACCTAAGACGCAGCCGCGGTCAACATTTAAATGAAATTATCTTCAAAAAGTAAATGTCATGAACCAATCTAACGTTTCAAATAAAGAACCGATGAGATTTTGCAAATTTTATGCGTTTTTTTTTTAAAAAAAAGTTATCAAGCTCTTAAAAAATCACCCGATATATACTCGTATTATACAGAAAAGGCATCAGATGGAATTCAAAATAGCGTTATATTGGAAGAAGGCGTGGTTGTGAACCGATTTCACCCATATTTCGTACATGTCATCAGGGTGTTAATGAAATATTATATACCGAATTTCATTGAAATCGGTTTAGTAGTTCCTTGATATGATTTTTGGTCCATAAGTGGGCGAGGCCACGCCCATTTTCAATTTTTAAAAAAAGCGTAGCTGCAGCTTCCTTCTGCAATTTCTTCCGTAAAATTTAGTGTTTCTGACGTTTTTTGTTAGTCGGTTAACGCACTTTTAGTGATTTTCAACATAACCTTTGTATGGAGGTGGGCGTGGTTATTATCCGATTTCTTCCATTTTTGAACTGTACATGGAAATGCCTGAAGAAAACGACTCTGTAGAGTTTGGTTGACATAGCTATAGTAGTTTCCGAGATATGTACAAAAACTTAGTAGGGGGCGGGACCACGCCCACTTTTCCAAATCTGCCCCTCCCTAATGCGATCCTTTGTGCCAAATTTCACTTTAATATCCTTATTTATGGCTTAGTTATGACACTTTATAGGTTTTCGGTTTCAGCCATTTTGTGGGCGTGGCAGTTGGCCGATTTTGCCCATCTTCGAATTTAACCTTCTTATAGAGCCAAGAAATACGTGTACCAAGTTTCATCATGATATCTCAATTTTTACTCAAGTTACAGCTTGCACGGACGGACGGACGGGACAGACAGACATCCGGATTTCAACTCTACTCGTCACCCTGATCACTTTGGTATACATAACCCTATATCTGACTCTTTTAGTTTTAGGACTTACAAACAACCGTTATGTGAACAAAACTATAATACTCTCTTTAGCAACTTTGTTGCGAGAGTATAAAAAACAAGTAAGGAAGGGCTAAGTTCGGATGTCACCGAACATTTTATACTCTCGCATGATAAAGTGATAATCGAGATTTCATTATACATCATTTATATATTTTTCAAATACCGTATTTTTGTAAAGTTTTATTCCGCTATCATCATTGGTTCCTAATGTATATATTATGTATACAGAGAAGGCATCAGATGGAATTCGAAATAGCGTTATATTGGAAGAAGCCGTGGTTGTGAACCGATTTCACCCATATTTCGTACGTGTCATCAGGGTGTTAAGAAAATATTATATACCGAATTTCATTGAAATCGGTCTAGTAGTTCCTGAGATATGGTTTTTGGTCCATAAGTGGGCGAGACCACGCCCATTTTCAATTTTTAAAAAAGGACTGGGTGCAGCTTTCTTCTGCCATTTTTTCCGTAAAATTTAGTGTTTCTGACGTTTTTTGTTAGTCGGTTAACGCACTTTTAGTGATTTTCAACATAACCTTTGTATGGGAGGTGGGCGTGGTTATTATCCGATTTCTATGCCAAGATATGTGCCAAATTCCACTTTAATATCTCTATTTATGGCTTAGTTATGACACTTTATAGGTTTTCGGTTTCCGCCATTTTGTGGGCGTGGCGGTGGGCCGATTTTGCCCATCTTCGAACTTAACCTTCTTATAGAGCCAAGAAATACGTGTACCAAGTTTCATCATGATATCTCAATTTTTACTCAAGTTACAGCTTGCACGGACGGACGGACAGACGGACGGACAGACAGACATCCGGATTTCGACTCTACTCGTCACCCTGATCACTTTGGTATATATAACCCTATATCTGACTCTTTTAGTTTTAGGACTTACAAACAACCGTTATGTGAACAAAACTATAATACTCTCCTTAGCAACATTGTTGCGAGAGTATAAAAACACTGTGCACATGACAACGGTGGCTTTAGTAAGCTACAAGAGCTCGTTAATTGCCTACTTTAGTCATCTACAAGGACAACAGAATCAATGACGGCAGCGCCTGATTCAAACCGAACGAATTCACAACAATAACAATAATTGTAGTATCACTTTTAACAGCGATACAACCAACAATAGTGAAGGCGAAAGCAAAATTGATTTGCAGAATAAAACAACAATAAATACAACGAACGCGGAAGTCAGAAGCATTCGAGAGCAATACTAAACGCTTCATCAGCAACAACAAAAGGTGAGCAGCAGTGCGAGAACAGCGAAGAATATAACTGGCAGCACTGCAACATCTATCGTGCCCACGTCCACGCCGGTGTATACAGTAAAAACACTTCACATAGGCGTCACATGTCATTTACAACACTAAGAACAACAAGTAAGAAAAGCTAAGTTCGGGTGCAACCGAACATTTTATACTCTTGCAACTTGCTGGAATCAAAGCTAGGGATATATCTTACGATGTTAAACATATAAAACACAAACACAGACCGACAAATTCGGCATAAGATTTGTTAGAAAAAATTAAATCCTTATATGTATGTACTATGTGGGAGTTGGGGTCCTATCGACCAGATTTTATCTATTAACTGTTATCATGCCCCTAGGTTTCATTGAGGTACATCACATGCAATCACCAATCATACGGAACAAAGTCAGTCGGATGTCCGAAAATCCCGGTAATGGTTATATGGGGGTGAATATTTGGATGCCCAACTTAGTGGGAAGCACACACTTGAGTTTAAATTGTGGATAGTTCACTTACACTCGCGTTAAGTACTACATATATGTATGTAAGTGAAAATACGATTGATTTCGACCACGAATTAAATATTAATTTATTTTAATCATAAAGCTGTTAATGTTGCAATTACTACCCTTTTAACTTTAGCTCTTTGAAAGATATGTATGTGCATTAAACCATTTAGAGGGTCAGAAGTGATTCTTGCTACTGAAATCTTCAGTTATGAGACTTTATAATTTTTAATTTTTCATTTAATGGCAATTTGAGGACGTGACAGTCCATCTGCAATACCAACTTCGTTTGAGTGCCAAGGAACCTACATATGTAGCAAGTTTCATCAATGTTCGGACCGACATTGAAAACATTTTGAAAACACATTTGTATGTTGTGGAATCTAAGTCGTTCGGACCGACAATTTTGTGTTTTCACTGACAACTATCAATAGCGGCATTATCTTGCTCTTGCAAGATTGCACGATGACACAAAATGCAAAAACCCTATACCTAAATATGCAAGCCCAAGAGAGCACCCATTGCAGAATCTAGTGATATATGACGATACGAAAATAAACGTGGGTTTTAGTCTGACATATTTATAGCCATTGCAAATATTTTTCTGCGTGTGTTTGTTGTTGTGCCGTTGCACCAAGAGGAAAAATTCTGCAATTTCTGCACCGTGCAAGGTTTTGCAAGAGCAAGAGAATCCCCCTAATATGAGAATTTCAAGCGACAGCTGTTTTTGTATATGGAATGTAAACAAATATCAAGTGACAATTTAGGGTCGGCAAAATATGTCTTCCAAAAACATCGATTGAACTAGAGCAGGCACAGATTATAATGAGTGGAATGTAAGTTTTCAAGTAGTTTTCAGCGAAAACTGTGTTTTCGTTTGACAGATTTTACATGGACGAAAACACAAGTTTTCGTGCGAAAACCAGTTTCGTTGTTTTCGTTGTCGGTCCGAACATAGTATTATGGAATGTAGAGCGACAATCACTCTGAGTGTTAGGATCATGGGTTTAATGGACGCCATGTTGGGCCATGGATGCCGATATCCGGAACATCTAACCTTCGAATAAATATTAGTTAAAGTTATTTACCACAACACTCAGATGAAAGTGATCCTCATCGGAGAAAATTATTTTCTTAAAAAATCGTTATCGTTTTCAAGTTGTTCTTTGGCAAAATCAGCAAATTCACGAGGTTTACGGTGGTCCAATGGCTTCAGTTTTTGAGTGAGAATAATTTTATTACTATGCAAGCCTAAAATACAGATCATGACATATTTAAAGTGGCCACTACACTTTATAATCATATCCATCCCTATAGGAAAACCCTGTAGTATTGAATAACCGCAGAAAATATTTGGTATTAAATACGATCTAAGGTCAGATGGAAAACCTCAGCAAGCTTCTCACAATGTTGCCACCTAAGCCAGTAGACTGCCGAAAGCGAAAACGTGGAGCGTAGCTTTATTAGACAGTTATGCTACTGCAATTGCCAAAGCTAACGGCGGCTATTATGGTCATATGACTCCAGAGCATAAATAATGATGATGCTAATGCAGAACTGCAACGAGACGTGGCCAAAACAAACGTTGTCTTCGCTTAACTGCTGGTATCAGACACAGTATATACTGAGGCTATCTCTAAAAAAAATGTTTACAAGTGGTATAGTGAGTTCCAAGCCGGCCGTGAACGTGTCGAAGACGAAGAGCGTCCAGGGCGACCATCAACCTCAACCGACGAAGCTCAACAAATCAAAGATTTGGTGTTGAAAAACCGTTGATTAACAATTAGAGACCTTGCTGATGAAGTTGGCATATCGAAAGGCTCAGCCAATACCAATTTGAAGGATGTTTTGGGCCTCAAGCGCGTCAAATCTCGACTGGTACCGAAAACATTGAATTTTTTGAAAAAAAGGCGTCGCGTTGAAGTGTGTGAAACGATGCTTTCCGACTACCAGCGTGTCATGAAACGCATTATAACTGGCGATGAGAGTTGGATCTATGCTTACGACCCCGAAACAACCGATCAATCGAGCGAATATCGTGCCAAAAGAGAGCCGAGACCAAAAAAATTGCGCCAAAGTCGCTCAAAAATCAAGGTCATGTTGACTGTTTTCTTCGATTATTGTGGTGTTGTGCATTATGAATTCCTTCCAACCGGTCAAACAATCAACAAGGAATATTATTTGAACGTTATACGTCGTTTGCGTAACGCTATCTGCCTAAAAAGGCCGGAGTTGTGGAAAGACAATTCTTGTTTTACACCACGATAATGCACCATCCCATACTGCCCTCGTAATTCGTGATCATTTCGCCAAAAACTCAACCCATATCGTTCCGCAACCACCGTATTCACCTGATCTGGAGCCGTGCGACTTCTGACTGTTCACCAAGCTCAAAAGACCGCTCCGGGGATACCGTTTTTATACGATAGAGGAGATTCAAGCCGCAGCGAAGACGGAACTGAAGGCCATCCCGGAAAGTAACTACAACCAGTGTTTCGAAGATTGGAAAATTCGTTGGCATAAGTGAATTGCATCGGGAGGGGACTACTTACATACAGAATTTTCAAAATAAATACAATGTCACCTTATTTTTTGGGCACAGTAGTATATCGACAAAACAACGTTCCACAGATTTGCAGCTCTTTTCCATTTCTCAGATTGTATGTGCGGGTGGATTTACACGGCAATTACCTAATAATAAGGGGGTTTCAGACCAGATTATTGTAAAGCGTCGATTTTTGACACCGCCATTTTGCATGACTGGTTTATGTTGTGTTCGTGTTCTTCACTACATACATACATATATTACCTCATTTTGTTAGCTGTTCCTCGCCCTTGTCTCTTTACACATGGCGTCGGTCTTAAACTTATTAGTTTGAAGTACTCTAATCTTAAACTTCAACAACATGGTCTAGACGATTATCGTAGATTTTCAACGCGACTGTTGTGATATTGGCAAGAAAAGTATTGCTGTTTTTTTATACTCTCGCAACAAAGTTGCTAAGTTTGTTCACATAACGGTTGTTTGTAAGTCCTAAAACTAAAAGAGTCAGATATGGGGTTATATATACCAAAATGATCAGGGTGACGAGTAGAGTTGAAATCCGGATGTCTGTCTGTCCGTCCGTGCAAGCTGTAACTTGAGTAAAAATTGAGATATCATAATGAAACTTGGTACACGTATTTCTTGGCCACGTAAGAAGGTTAATTTCGAAAATGAGCGAAATCGGCCAACTGCCACGCCCACAAAATGGCGAAAACCGAAAACCTATGTATAAAGTGTCATAACTAAGCCATAAATAAAGATATTAAAATGAAATTTGGCACAAAGGAACGCATTAGGGAGGGGCATATTTGGACGTAATTTTTTTGGAAAAGTGGGTGTGGCCCCGCCCCCTACTAAGTTTTTTGTACGTATCTCGGAAACTACTATAGCTATGTCAACCAAACTCTATAGAGTCGTTTCCTTCAGGCATTTCCATATACAGTTCAAAAATGGAAGAAATCGGATAATAACCACGCCCACCTCCCATACAAAGGTTATGTTGAAAATCACTAAAAGTGCGTTAACCGACTGACAAAAAACGTCAGAAACACTAAATTTCACGGAAGAAATGGCAGAAGGAAGCTGCACCCAGGCTTTTTTTTTGAAAAGGGGCGTGGCCTCGCCCACTTATGGACCAAAAACCATATCTCAGGAACTACTAAACCGATTTCAATGAAATTCGGTATATAATATTTTCTTAACACCCTGATGACATGTACGAAATATGGGTGAAATCGGTTCTCAACCACGCCTTCTTCCAATATCACGCTATTTTGAATTCTGTATAATATATACATTAGGAACCAATGACGATAGCGAAATAAAACTTTACACAAATACGGTATTTAAAAAATATGTAAATGACGGATAATGAAGTCTCGATTATCACTTTATCATGCGAGAGTATAAAATGTTCGGTGACACCCGAACTTAGCCCTTCCTTACTTGTTACTATTACACTTGATATTACGATTGTTGTTCTCGTCACATGCTTGTAGTTTGTGCTACATTTTTCGTTTCTTTGTTGTACTTTTTTTGCTCTTTCACCTAGCCGTGAGTGCGTTTGTCCCCCGATTCGCTGCCTATTTGCAACCAAGTGGTTGTTTGGCTGTACGCCACTTTAACTGTGTTGCCGTAGCCCCAATTAGTGTTATAAGATGAATTTCTTTAATGCTCGATATAAAGTAGAGATAGTGCCAGCGCGGCAACCTTTCTTCAATGCAATCGCCTTGTGCGCTTATCTGTGCGCTTCGGTGGCACTTTCTTTGGTGCGCTAAGTGAGAAAGTTTAATATACCATAGTCTTCACCAACACGTTTATTTACTCAACACATACAATTGCCAGTGTAGCGACAAAAGCCTAATTGCTTTAAACTAATTGCGGTAATAGCTTGAATTAGGCTATTTAATGTTTTCTCCAACTTTGTCTTATCACACACTGGCAATGGTATTTTTATCTGAGCTTGCGAATCTTTGTCTTGTCTAGGATTGTACGGTTGCAACCATGTTTAGCAGAGATTTTCGATCGACGATTAAAGCTAATACTACTCTCTAACGTGCTCTTACCTACATATCTTTAGAGTAGCTTTCAATTAAAGGGTTACATGAGCTTACGGGTTTCAAAAAATGTATTATCTTATTGAATTCTACAACACCTCTAGAATATTGCCTAAATTTTCAAGTTGATCCGAGTCATGGTTTCGGAGAAACAGCCTTAAGAAGTTGTGCACTCGAAGCTAGCTAGGCTCGTCTTCAAACGCGTTTTTCTCGAACTCTGTAGCTATAAAAAATTCTAATTCTAACCTTTTAAATAACTTATTAAGTATTGTTCATATTTAAACTAAGAGTCGTATGAATATTTCATAATGGTAATGGTATGTGCATATGTATTTATTTGTAAGAACACAGCTAGAATAGAAATCAGAACATTCAATAGCCGTTTTTGTCCAGTTTTGCTGTCATATTTTAAATTATAATTTCAACGAATGACCGATAGATCCTTCTCATAACTATAATTTAATTTCATATCTGACAAAAACTCAACCGAAGTGTATATATGTATGTAATACTTTGAGTTCTTAAGTAAAACTCTACCCAAAGATCCGAATTCATTAAATTGAGTAGTCGAAAAAGTCTTTTCGTATTTGTAATCAAACTCCAACTTATTTTTTTATTTTTTAATAATAAATAAATAAACAAATAGATATGTATCATTTCGGTTAATCACTTTTTGCCATTTTTTCCCTAGAGACATTATTCCGTCAGTGTGAAACTTTCGTCAGTGTAAATCGAAATTTCGAAATTACAAGAACGGAAGTGAGCAAACCTTTGTTGTACTGCACGAACTCACAAATTTCATAGGTGGCTTTCGTGGCATTCTTACCTTTTTTATACAAAAACTTCAAAATATAGCGAATTTCTTCATTATTTTCACTTATTTTTGAACAGCTGTAACTTTTTCTCAATTTCCGCGAATTTAATAATTTTGGTTAAATGAAGCTTTAAATCTCACTTTTCAAATACTATATGGTATGAGACAATTTGATTTGTAGCACTGGAGATACTGCACTGCAACGACATCTATTGACAAAATACGAAAAGACTTTTTCGACTAGCCAATATTAGAGATGCATATGAGGTTTAGACTAGACTTCATTTATATTGAGTATAATTTTTTAACTTGTAAGAAAATTGGTCAATGTAATTTAAATAGAATATCACACATTTTGACCAACCTAAAAGTCAGGTAGAAAGTCGGAAATTATTAAATAGGCTATTTTGGGAGCAAAGAAATTGAATGGCTGATTGCATTAACTATTTCCATTGCTCAGATACATACAGTTAAATTTTCACCAATTTTATCCATTTAAGGCAAAACGATAACTGTTATTACAAAAACACACTCTATTTTCAGTAAAAAAGCCATTGGCATAAGAGTCCACATGGGGGTTTGAACAGCTGTAATTCGATTTTGACAATTTTTGGTCATGAGGTGGCAAATGTTAAAGGCACAATTCGTAAAACATTTTTAATCTGATATATTCATTGGTGCTTGATTTGTATACCGAATAATGAAAGAATCATATGGACCGCAAAGTATTACCGTAAATATGGGGAGTACATTTGTGAAAAGGTGGTCTGTCCATTATGGAGAAATTGGAAACATAGGAAGAGGGAATCACGTGACATCCGTGGAAAAATATAGTTTAGAGGTTTTTGAGATATTACATTAATATCTTTAGGTTGTTGTGGCTACATATTTTTGAAAAATTTCTACCGCGTTACGCCTGCCTGTAAAATGTGCTGAGCGTAAAGATCAACATTATTTTCATGAGCGCGCATACATTATATTGTTTTATGTTGATTCTGCATAAGAGAGAATTATGAATATTATAAAATTAGCTTTGGTTCTCAAATTTTTTTCAGCAATATATTTTTTTACTTCAAAAAATTTAGTTTAAGGCGAATATTATATTAGCTGCTATTTGGGGTTAACTCAAATTGGCCAAACAAGGTGGTCGCTTTATAAGCGATGCGTCCACCGTTGTTTAACAGATGGGGTAGACAAACGGATATTAACTACCCCACTAAATCGACCGCTGAGATCATCTACATTAATTAAATTGCCACAGAGAGTGCATAATTAAATCAAAGACATCACTGAATGTACGTTTTATCTTGATGGCCTTGGTCAAAGACCAAATTGGTTATTTTATTCGTTTGCTGTTTGTCCGCAATGATTATCAGCCCTTAATATGGCCACAACAGTGGCATTAGGTGAGTGGCTACTGCTGCTTGTCACTTGTTGCTATCACCGTGCTCAGCTGGCTGGCAGCAAATAAACAAATGCAACTAATGCAGAGAATGCATTGCATTCGCCGCTTTGATTTGTTTGGTGCTTGCTGTACTCGTGCATGATTTCAATTTCCTTTTTCGTAGCGTTCGTTCCTTTGCACTTCTTTCGATTGCATTTTCATGAAAGTAATGCGATCACGCAGAAATAGCAATGATTCATAACACTAACTGGCTTACCGTTGTCCATGTGTGGCGCACTCAGTGTACCACATTTACATCGCATATCAACTAAAAATTAGTAGTTGAAAAAAAAACACTCGTTTTGCCGCTACAAAGACGTTGGGTATCGATGTTTGGGTATCACATGAATTGTGTGTGGTAAATTTAATGGAACTAACATTTGCGATTCTTTGTTGAAACGAAATGAAATCGAAACATTTCTGAAGCAAATGGTAACAGGAGACGAAAATTGAATCAAACACGACAATAATGTGCGAAAAAGATCGTGGTCCAAGTGTGGCAAAGTTCAACAAATGGTCGCAAAGCCAAGATTGATGCCTCGAAAGGTTATGCTGAGTGTTTGGTGGGATTGGAAAGGAATAATCCACTGTGAGCTGCTCCAGCCTGGTCGAACGATTGATTCTACATTTTACTGTAAACAACTGATGAGATTGTAGCAAGCAATCGAAAAAAGCGGCCAAAACTGATCAACAGAAAGGGTTTCGTTTTTCATCAGGACATCGCTAGACCACACACATCTTTAATGACTCGGCAAAAACTGGGAGAACTTGGCTGGGAAATTTTGATGCATCATATAGCCCTGACCTTACACCATCGGACTACCATTTGTTTCGATGAATGCAGAGCTCCCTTAATGGAGTAAAGTTAGCTGTGAAAGTTACTTTTCGCAGTTTTTCGCCCAGAAACCAGAAAAGTTTTACACTGATGGAATAATATCTCTAGCGGAAAAATGGCAAAAAGTGGGCAATCAAAATGGTACATATTTGGTTCATCAAAATTCATTATAAATATAAAAAAATAAGTTGAAGTTTGATTAAAAATACGCAAAGACTACCTTATTTAAGCCACCCGACTGCCTCTAGCGTTGAATGGAGGCTCCCATGGGGGGCGCACGCAATCTGATATGGCTTGACGTTCGTATTTCGCCAAATCATTTTTTCTCCATATCTTAATGTTGTTGCTCGCCAAATCATTTTTTCTTATGTTAATTTTGATGCTTTATTAACAATATAAATCACGATGTGTTCTGAAAATATTGTAGCTCTAGTCCAGTTTATGAGAACCTCATTTTACAGTGTGTTAACTTCTTTTGGATTTATGAAGAGTAACTAAGAAAGAAAATACATTTGATTTTGCAATTATTTAAGTTCCAGTAGTTTCGTTAACTCTGTTAATAAAATGAAACTCAAATTTTTTGTATGGAATGGTAAAGAAATTTCGTTCATTCTTCTGCTTTTGGTTGGTCGCCAAAGTGATGAATTCATCTCGCCTTTCTCTATACAGCTTTGGCAAAAAGCGTTCGGCAAAACATTTAGCCGCACCGCGTAAGCCTTTATTGAGCAATGTAACACGAATAGCTGCTGTGTTATTCGACACTTCGCTTGATGTTTTTTTGTGATACTTCCTCCCGCCCAGGTTGACGAGCGGCAATCGTGAACCCGGAACGACAGAAAATTGGTTTTAAAAAAGTTTATCTTAAGCTGCATCAGGACATCGAAACAAAATTTCACACAGTTTAAGAATTAGATTAAAGTTTATAATTATTAAATGTTACTTGTTAAGAGTAGATAAAATAAATTTTTTTAATGGTAAAACTAGTGAGTCTGTTAGATCAAATTTAGGAATGAAAATTGAAATCATGACATACATATACTGGAATGGTTCGTTTAACTCAAAATTTGTTCTAGAAAATTTTAAAGGAAACGTTAAAATTAATATCAGATAAGAGATATGGACACAAACTGACCCATTCATGAGTTTTACGAGAAATATAGCATCTCCCTACGACTGACCTGTCGGGAGATTTATATCACAAACGGTTAATGAAGAGGAAAATTTAAAACTGGAATCCCAATGCAAATGACTTCAGGCAAAAAATAAAAAAAGAGTTTGAACGGGACTTAACTTATCCGAATGGACTTGGTAACTAGGGTTCCAAACCACAGAAGCATACTGTGGAAGGCCTCAAGAGAGACGTAAAAGAATTTTGAAGCGGATCTAAATTCTTTAGACCAACGTTTAACAAAACTAAGAGCGCCTTTAGCTTTAAAACCCGTGGAAGATACGTGAAGATTAAAGTTGAGTTTGGGGTCCATAGTTACTCCCAGATCAACAAAACTGCATAAGAGAAACCTAAAGTTTTGTACCTATGAGTCAGGGTAACAGCTCTATCGTGAAAAGCAAATCGTTTTACATTTTTACAAGGTTCAATGGCATGTCATTTTATCACACCAAGAAACTAGGTTGTTTAAGTCGGTTTGCAGAATCTTTTCGCTGCTTAACATATGTTTTAAAAAGTTTTAGCATCGGCATATAATAAAACTTTTGAAAACTTAACAACAGATGATATGTCGTTAATAAATAACAGAACTTGGACCAGATGCACCACAAGGAACGCCTGATTGGAACATTGATGATGTCAGAAAAAGTATCTTTAAATATGACTTGTTGTTTAGAAAATCCATTTTAGAAATATTGGTTGAAAACCAAGAAGATCAAGTTTATTCAAAAGAATTGAATGGTTTACTTTATCAAAAGCTTTACTAAAATCTGTATATATAACATCGGTATTCTTATTCTCCCCAAAGCCCGTTGATACATGTGATACAAATTCAAGCAAATTAGTTGTGGAAATTTCCTTTCCAAACCATGCTATAACAAGAAATTAGTGGAGAGATCCGGAAAATGTCGTCTGTTATAATTGCTTCAAAAGTTTAGTGTGAGACAACTTTGTGTATTCCCCTATTTTTAATAGATGACCTAAATCCACTCTTATGCAAAAAATATAAATGACTTTTTCCAATATTGAAATAAGAGTCTTAAGAGTTAAATAGTTTTGTTAGGGGTTGGTATATATATTTGGCACATTTCTTAAGAAAGCATGAGGAAATCATATCTGGGCCGTAATTGTATGATCGTTCTAACATATTTAACTGATTTAAGACAACTGCTTCAAATGGTAGGTGCAGACAGAAATCGGACAAAACTTGTGCTGATGCGAACATTTTGTAGCGATTTTGAAGAGTAATCGGACCTAAAGAATAACATATTAGAAATGGTGTGATTGTCCTGGACATACTAGACTTATATTTTTATAGCGGACGGAAAAATTAGAAATCCTGCGTTTGGAGTTGACGAAACCATAAAACAATTTTGGATTACGTATAATATTATTTTTACTTTATTTATATAATTACGATAACATATTTGTTAAGTTCAGCAAATTATCGACGCAATTTAGAATATTTTGAATAGTTAGCAACTAAACCAGTTTTTTAAAAAGTTTAAAAGCACGAGATTTTCTATTTTTTTAATGTACATAATTCTTTGGAAAACCATAAATTAGAGCTCATTCTTTGAGAACAACACACTTCGGAACATATTTTTCAAATAAGTTTACAATAGTTTCATTAAAGTAAAGCACTAAATTCAATATTGCCACTGTAATCTGGCCAAAGTTATTTTAGAAAGTCGCCATTAATTTCTTAAAATTAGCTTTCAAGTTGGCACCGAAAACAAAGGTCTTGTATTATTATAAGCAAAAGTTGGCTATGATTTCGATGTTAATTTCCAAAGCAGGATGATACCGTCCTCTGGCCGAACTAAAGGATCACATCGGACAACAGAGAACATTTTATCGACGTAAACTAGAAAGAGCTTACCAAATTCATTTGAAATTAAATTAATTTGGTTAAGAATAGGGATGGTGTGATCATCAATAGATTTCCATGATACGCACTATAAGTTGAAATCTCCCAAAACAATCATGGAATCAATTATCATTAACCATTGAGAAACATTACTTATTAATGTAGCATGCTGCATATATACAGATATGTCAGAGGGAGGCGCAAATACGAATGCCTTAAATTCAATGAAGTCTGCATACGGAACATCGACTTCTTCAGATGGAATTGAAGAATGAACAGCAAACAAGACGCCACCTCCTTTTCTGTTCAGCCGGTCGTATCTAAAGATTTCGAATTCGCTGTTGAATATTTCGTTATCAAAAATGTGGGGCTTTAGCCAAGTTTCTGTCAAAGCAATGATTTTAAAGTTGCAATGAATGCTATTTAGATACAAATCAGTAAGTTTTGTATTAAGCCCTCTAACATTTTGATAATAAACAATCAGCGAATTATTGCTAATTAGTTTTTTGTATCAACGGGATTTCTTGGCATTTTAGTGATAACTACAGGGGGCTTTTCACGTTTGTGCTCGAATTCGCACACAAAGACCCCATATGGCCAGAATCAGTTGTCAAGTATCAATTGAAAATTGTCAGCGGATACGTCGATCTTAAACGAGGAAATATCCCTGTTGTATTTGAAATTAAATTTACGGATGTCTGTATCTATCGTTTTTAATTTCGACGAGATGTAACTGTTTATATCCTCGACTGTGGTATCCGCAGCAAGTCTCGAGATAAAAATTGCTTTTTTTCCGCGGTATTACAAAAGTTTTTATTAGCTGACTTGGAGGTATTTGAGGCGGATCTTGAATTTTCCGCTTACCGTATTCAGTTACAGTTTTCTCTGTTTCCTGAGCAGACGGAACCTTCTCTCCCTTGAGGACGAGGGCATACTTTTAAGAAAGATACAGTGATATCTTCATCAGACGGACGTTCTCGGTTAGGTTTGGGATTCTCATCCCGAGTATTTAGGCATTGAAATGATTGAAACAGCGTTTCATAATGCCTAAATTTTTCAGCAAGGGTTTCAAGCTTTCGACCAATCTCCTTGAAACCATTGCTGCTTAAAAACTTCTGCAAAATTTCAGTTGGTCTGCATTTCAAACAAGACCAGCAAGCCCTATTCAAGAATGGAATCCAAAATCCTACCTGTCAGTCCAGCACATTTAAGATGGGCAAGCCCATCACAAAGCCAACAAGAAACATAGCGTTCCGACTCGCCTTTCACAGAGCAGTTCGGAAAGTTACAAGTCATAATGAACAAAAACAGTATTAAAAAAAAATATAGAAAATGTTAGATAATAAAAGTAAAAAGCGCGATGACAAAAATATTTATAACAAATGAATGCAATAAAATAGTTAGTTATCAAAAAAACAACCAATGTAGCTTTTGAGATGCACTGTAACACCAGAAGTAAGAAACTCGCGATCTGCTGTGGACAAAGATGGAAATGAATAAAAACAAGAAAGAAATTTAAGTAAGCAATATAAATTAACACTAACAATTGCACTATTTAAAATGTAGCAACAAAAACAAATTGAAAATGACTCGGCGCAATAATTAAAATTAGCCAGAACAGAATTAAAGTAAAATCAATTGCTTCACTAGCACAATATAACACTGATACTTATCTTAAAAGATCAGTTAATACAAAAATTTTCACAATAAAGTTTTAAATATAAATTAAATAAATTCGCCAGAGCACCAAATTTACAGCTGAGCACGAGAAGGGTTGCCAGATTATATGATTCTAAGAGCAAATAGTTCAAAGAAACTTTTTTGGTTCACTTTGTCCAAGGCTACACTTTAAGATGAGAACGGAATACCGACTCGCTTTCAATCGGATGAAATAGGGATAAGGTTCAGGAATGGTATAATTTTAAATTGTGCCGAATTTAGTGCAGACAATGTGCGAAAATGTATATAAGAGTGCCGAAATGTATCAAGTTCGAATAAATTTTCAATAAATAACAAACAATTGACTAGGACAAACATCGAATAAAGTCTTAAACCTGAATCTTGAAAGAAAATTTGATTCTACATTTTGTTTTGATTAAATTGTATATAACAAGTAAGTTCGGGTGCAGGATGATGGAGTCATGTGTAGAAGTTCACGCAAGTGAGGAAAGTTCTCTGATCGCCAATCACTTGGGAGTGGCCAGAAACGATCTTTTACATATGGCTCAAGT
Source organism: Bactrocera neohumeralis (assembly GCF_024586455.1). Taxonomy (NCBI): domain Eukaryota; kingdom Metazoa; phylum Arthropoda; class Insecta; order Diptera; family Tephritidae; genus Bactrocera; species Bactrocera neohumeralis. Next base: position 37,752,493 of record NC_065919.1, read on the forward strand.
AGCTGACGTACTCCGGTCTTTGACCAAGTAACCTCTGGGTAGCCTAAAAACATCCGTTAGAAGGCGAAACAGCCCCTCGGCAGGGTTGTGCGCTGGGTTTGGGACCCGCCACGTAAAAAACACCCCCAATGAAAAGTAACAACCAGCCTCGGATGAGAGACCCCTTTTTGATGACGACCATGGCAAACGAAATAAGGACAACGATTTGAGGGCATGTACCTGGAATGTCCGGTCGTCTAGCCACAATCCGCATCAAAGCGAGGTTTTTCAACATATCGCTGATTTGCGCTCACGCCCCGACGGAAGAGAAAGACGCCGATGTGACCAAAGATGCATTCTATGCCCGCCACGATGTCAAAATCGTGATTGGCGACTTTAACGCCAGGGTGGGCTTTGGCGCAACGGTCGGTAAATTCAGCGTCCACTAGGAAACATCCCCAAATGGGTTGAGGCTGATCGACATCGCCGGCGCCCGAAATATGGTTATCTGTAGCACTAGATTCCAGCACAAGGAAATACATCAAGCTACCTGGCTGTCTCCGGATCGAAAAGCCACCAACCAGATCGATCATGTTGTGATAAACGGAAGACACGTCTCCAGTGTTCTAGACGGGCTTTCGCTCCGAGGTCCTAACATCGACTCGGACTACTATCTTGTTGCAGCCAAGATTCGCACCCGCCTCTGTGCAGCAAAAAACGCACGTCAACAAACACAAAGAAGGTTCGACATCGAAGCTGCAATCACAAAAAATGCGCCAGACAGCAGAAAATTTTCTACTTGCCAGAGCGTCTCCTGCTCTCTAGCAGTGAGAGGCCAAAATGCGTGAGTGTGAAGAGCTTGACAAGCGAGCCGACAGGGGCAATGCTCGAAAATTTCACAAAAAATGCGCCAACTAACAGAAGGTTTCAAGACCGGAGCATACTCTTGTAGAACCCCCAAAGGTGATCTAGTAACCGATGACCAGAGCGTACTAAAATTCTGGAGGGAACACTTCTTCAGGCTGCTGAATAGCAGTGAATGCATATCGCCAGGAGAAGGCGAACCCGATTCCTTAATCGATGACGATGGAGCAGACGTTCCATTGCCCGACCATGAAGAAGTTCGAATAGCAATTACCCGCCTGAAAAGCAACAAAGCAGCGGGGGCCGATGGATTGCCTGCCGAGCTGTTCAGGCGCGATAAGGAGCATACATCAGCTTCTTTGTAAAATATGGTCGGATGAAAGCATGCCCAACGATTGGAATTTAAGTGTGCCAAATCACAAAAAGGGAGACCCCTGAGACAATCTGCGCCAACTTCCGTGGGATAAGCCACCTCAACATTACGCATGTACCACGGTGAACACGTAATTGTTCTAAGTATTTTCGATTGGAACCTTTGTATACGTATTATATCAATATTAGTTGCACAAGTCGTACCCCACAGTTGAATGCCATACATCCAAATCGGCTTTATGACCGCATTACAGATATGCGAGTAAAAGCACTTTATTGTCTAGACCAGTGTTTCCCAAAGTGGGCGATAACGCCCCCTTGTGGGCGCTGCAGGTATCAAGGGGGCGGTAAGAGACCCAGAAAGAAAATGGGGGCGTTGTGTAGAGGCCTGGGGGGTTATTTGTAATTTTATTTAGCTAGGAGGCCTCTTAGACAACGACTACAAGAGCTCTCGACTCTCAACAACAACTTGTGATCATCAACTAATATGAATTAAAAAATTGCTCAAATTCGGTTCTATATTTCTCTCCGCGTAGTTCATATATCTGTCCTATTTTATTGAATATAGAAAAAATTAAAATCATGTCAATCGGTCGCTCCGTTTCATAACGGGGCATCTCGACAGGATAGAATTTATAGAATACTAACTGTCAAACGTATTGCTATTGCCATTGACAAATCTGTATTTGCTATCATAATATAATCATTTGCGCAAAGGTGTAGGGTAGGTAGGTTCGAGCTGATGTAGCGAATGCTTTGAGCTCTTGAATAATTTATTTTATCACTTGCGAAACGACGTCGGGTAGGTAGCTGATGTAGCGCACGTTTTGAGCTTTTGAACTCCTTAAATATTTTATGTGGAAAATAAAAAAAGGATAAAGATCCTTTTTTTTACAAATGTATTTCTTGGAGAAATAAGATAATAAAAATAAGAAAAGGAGAAAGATCCTTTTTTTACAAATGTATTTCTGGAAAAAATAAGAATTAATAATTGTGCTTAAGCATTCCTATATAAACAATGTAATATTTATTTTATATTCATTTGTGGTTTTGCGCGCAATAGATGAGCATTACTTACGCCTCCTTTACACTACTCGCGAAGTTAAACGTATTTCTCAAAGCAAAACAATGTCCGAAGTAAAAAAAGAGACGGCAATACTGTGCGGAATACATTAAATTCGGATTCATTGAAAATCCCACAAACCCATCCTCGCCTTTGTGTCTTCTATGTCTAAAAACATTTTCGAATGAAGCAATGAAGCCTTCAAGACTGCAAGATCATTTGAATAAAATGCATCCAGATAAGAGAGACAAGAATGTAGTATATTTTCAAGACCTAAAGAAGAAGCATAATACTCAGCCAAGTGTAGCAAAACTATTTTCTGCGGCTGCCAAGCAAGATGACGACGGACTTCGAGTTTCGTACAATATCTCCTTGTTAATTGCTCAAAAGGCAAACCACATAACATCGTAGAAGAGTTAATATTGCCAGCAATAAATGATATAATAATAATAAACCGGCTACCGTGCTTCAATAAACCATTGAAGAATCATTGTACGATCACCTGCGGTCAAATCAATTTTCAATTCAGCTGGATGAGTCCACTTTACCATCTAATGAAGCATTGTTGTTGTCTTACGTGAGCTTTATTAAAGATGAGAAAATATGTGAAGAACTATTATTTGATAGAAATTTAGAGACCGATACAAAAGGCGAAACCATATTCAATATATTGGAAAAGTTTTGCAATGAGAAAGAAATTCCTTTGAAAAATATTATTTCAGTTGCTACGGATGGCGCTCCGGCTATGACAGGGTGCCATAAAGGCTTCATAGCGTACTTCAAAAATAAAATTCCAGATGTCCTTGGTGTACATTGCGTTATTCATAGACAACATTTAGTTGCTAGAAACTTAAGTGAAAAACTATTTCAATCACTGCAATATGTCATCAAAGCAGTCAATAAAATCCGCAACAGCTCTTTGAATGATAGATTATTTCATCAGCTTTGTGCTACTAATGACGAGGATTTCAATCGTTTGTTGTTTCATACTGAAGTTCGTTGGCTATCAAGAATCAATTGTCTGACTCGATTCTACAACCTGTTTGACTCTGTTATAGAGTTTTTGGAAACTAAAGATCCAGAATTTGAAGACAAGCTCATAACATCAAAGAATGATATAGCTTACATGACAGACCTGTATAAATTATTCAACGACATGAATCTCCAACTGCAAGGCGATAAACTAAATTTAATTAAAACAAAAAACATTGTTGCTGCTTTCGCAGCCAAACTGCTTCTACACAAAAGGAATCTGGGCAGACGTGAGTTTCACAATTTTCCGAATTTATCAGTATCATGGGAATGCCTGAAGAAAACGACGAATTGTTTGCCTTGACATGCTATAGTAGTTTGATATATAAAAAACTTAGTAGGGTACGGGGCCACACCCACTTTTCCAAAACAACACGTCCAAATATGCCCCTCCCTAATGCGATTATTTGTGCCAAATTTCACTTTAATATCTTTATTTATGGCTTAGTTATGACACTTTATAGCTTTTCGGTTTCCGCCATTTTGTGGGCGTGGCAGTGGGCCGGTTTTGCCCATCTTCGAACTTAACCTTCTTATGGAGCCAAGGAATACGTGTACCAAGTTTCATCATGATATCTTAATTTTTACTCAAGTTACAGCTTGCACGGACGGACGGACGGACAGACAGACATCCGTATTTCGACTCTACTCGTCGCCCTGATCACTTTGGTATACATAACCCTATATCTGACTCTTTTAGTTTTAGGATTTACAAACAACCGTCATGTGAACAAAACTATAATACTCTCCTTAGCAACATTGTTGCGAGAGTATAAAAATGGATACCAAGAATTTTGGCTACAAAATCCGATCTCGCAATTGTACCCTTGATTGTGGTCAATCGTTCAACGATTCTTGATAGCATTCCGATCGTCATATTTGTGTGAACGTGGATTTAGTGCTCTGACAACACTGCTTACTGCTCTAAATAGAAATCGTTTGCTTGTTACCGAACGTGGCGACTTGCGACTGTTCTTGAGTAAATTGGAACCTGATATTAACAAACTTTTTACAGCATCAGATTCATCCTTCACATTAGTTTTTATATATGGATCGATTATTTTAGTTTTATTTTTAATAAAATATTCTATTTTAATACTATANAGTTGTGTTTCAATAATCATTCTTATTGGCAGGTGGAGCCCGTAAGTTAACAGAGACCTAAGCGCCGTTGTATTTTACCAACTGCGCTTAGGGTTCAAGTTGCTGTCACAATAATTAATTTGAAGTTATAGTGGTTTTTAAATAGGTGAAAAAATGGGGGCGCTAAAGAAATATTTATTCTCAAAGTGGGCGGTAGACAAAATAAGTTTGGGAACCACTGGTCTAGACTAAGTCTAGAATTTTTATTTAAAAGCCAATTTAAATATGCAGCTCTAATCTTCATCCACGTGAGCCTTCTATCTAGGTGAATACCAAGATATGTTACTTCGTTCACTTGGGGTACTAAAATATTGTTTATTTTTACTGCCAGACAAATTTTTGGTCCAAGCGAGAATGTAACATGCTTACAAACGATACCCTGTGGAACACCAGCCCTTATCTGTCTTTCATCCGATATGAAACCTCCTACTTTCACCACAAATTTTCTATTATTTAAATAAGACTCCAATCTTATACAAGTATATAAAAATGAATCGCAAAATGTGTTGCTAAGCGCATAACTCAACAACGCTTGCACCAATTTGGCCAATTCTTTTTTCTAAATGTTCACTGAGGTTCAAAGAAAAATTCCAATAATTGCCGGAAAAGCCCTAAAACAGCCCTTTTCTTTTCCCATACAAACGAATGAATGTTTGTTTGTTAGTAACGCTAAGAGAACGGCTGCACCAATCTTGATGAAATTTTCAGAGGTTGTTCGTTGTGGATCGGGGAAGATAAAAAAAAATACCTTCTACTTTTCATGAGGAAAAGTCGGAAAATTGGGTAATTCAAAAAAGTAACTTTTTCCATACAATTTTTTTTCAATTTTTGTTTGTTTTGTTTCTCAATATATTGATTTGTAAATTATTTGAATCGTTCAATTCGCTTCCTTTTTTATTCCTGCTATTCAAAAGAAAAATTATTGAAAATTATTCAGTGAAAACTTTACGTGTGTTTCACACAAAGTGATCAATTACAGATTACAGTTTTTTACGAAGCCACGAAGAGATCGCGCTAATATCGGTCAGCCTTAATGCAGGCTGTATGGCGGGCCAGCTAAGGCAAGAAGTACTCCCAGGATGCGGTGACATACGTGAGGAATTATGGATCGCGGTCAATCACCAAGCGATCGTCACGATGTCACAGCACGACTTTTCAAACAATAGTTACGATGTTTGATGGACTTTATCTTGAAGCAACGTATATGTGGTGCTGTTAGATGCTAGATGTACTTTGTTAAGTGGCAAAAGAGAGGTTTGCACCACGCACACATTTCTTTTTGGATGGTGGTTACATCAGATCAAGTTGATGAAATCATTTCTGTTGAAATTCCTGATGCAGAGAAAGATTCAGTATTATAGGAAGTGATGAAAACCAATATAGTTCATGGACCTTGCGGGCACTACAATGCCACTATGGTTTGTATGTCTGACAATAAATGCACCAAACGTTATCCACGTGCTTTTCTTTCAGAAACACAAACTAGAAATCATGGATATCCACTCTATCGGCGTCGCTCACCAGACGACAATGGCAGAACATTCAACATTCAATTTAGAATAGTGAATATCGAAGTTGACAACACACGGATCGTACTATATTCACCATTATTGTCTAATTCACATTCAAAACTCATATCAATGTTAAGTATTGCAGTTTGGTGTAATCGATAAAATACTTACCGTTGTAAGTTGATTAACTGGATGTTAGGTACCGCGAATAGTTTTTATGAAGTTAAATGTGTTTTATGAATGAAACGTGAAATTTCATTTCGCTTTCAGTGGAAAACGTTCACATACAAACACAGCCGAACAGGAGCGAGCCAAAAACTCGCAAACTTCGGCATATAATTTCCAGTTAAACTCGCATGTCCGCGTAGTTGCATCAAAGTCGCAAAGTACTCGAAAGTCACATGCGCTCAAATTTTGCTTGTAGAATAAGGATGAACTAACCAATTGAGGAGAACCACTGGTTTCAGGTACCCTCTATTATAGTCTCATTCGAAATTTATTTCAGTTCGACGACTAAAACTATATACACCCGCAGCTCAGAAAAAGTCAAGTAGCATGGTAAGTTCCACATGCAAATTAGTCCCGAAAGCTTTATGAAGAAAGCAAATATATGGAACTACCAAAAACCAGGAAATGGGATTCCTTCTGCGCGAAACACTTTCATTTTTATCTGGAAATATTATTTTGCGATTTGCAAGCCTAAATTGTTAATTCTGTCCTTCTATCTTGCATTCATTTTGACTTTTTGCTTCTCATCTGTCAGGAAGCTTCGCTCAGCAGTACTTCTGCGGACAGCAGCGTCGAATGCTTGAGCGCCACAAAGAATTCCTTCATCTGCATGGCACGTATGCGCTGTAGCTGTACGTTGTTGTTGTTGTTGCCTTTGCACTGGCCAATAACGGATGCTACTAATCTTGAAGGGGTGCGTCAGCTTAAGACCACCACTGTTGCTGTTGCCACTCTGGACAGACCGGCGCTATCATCGCTGTTGCTGTCTGAGCTAGTACACCCATTTATGGCAATGTTACCGCCGGCAGTGGCCTTCTTCTAGCAGACCGCTCGCTACTAAAACGGTTGTGGGTTAGCAACGGCATCAATGCACTGCTGAGGTAAAGGAATCGTGATGACATCAGCTATTGTGGTAGCTCTGCCATGGTTGTCTCATACTTGGCGAACATGATGCCGTGCAAAGGCTGCTAGTATGGCGTTAACCGATGGTGGCAAAGATAAAAGCGATACAACACAATAGATTGTGAGCGCGGCTATGAGTAAAGCGTGATCCTAAGGCCGAACGTGAAGTAAGCGAAAACGCTGGCTCGCTTATCTCGGTCTGAGGCGGTCTATGTATTGTTGGCCACTTGGCAAGATCCCTTTTGCCACTCGCTTCTTTTATTGTCAGCTACTTGGCATTCTTAATTGATGTTGCCCCAATTTGCTTCTACGTTATCTACGTTTGATCCAGGTAATTTCTTTTCTACAAGAAACTGAAAGTTACTCAATATATGTTGCTTTATATTAGTATTAGAGTCATAGGCGTCCATCTCTGGATGCCTGTGGCATATTTGGGAATTAACCACGAAGCGGCTAGTAGCCCACCCAGGTATGGCTTTGGGGATTGCGGCATAGTTTGGAGTACTGATTCCCTTCTGCTTTTTCGATGGGCGGGCCAAGGTTTACTGCATTCGCTAGGCTGATGCCTACCACTGCGTTGCCATTTGTTTGTATTGTTCACGAATGCTTGAAATGAAAAATATATTGCCATTTTCTATTATATTGCATGTGTGACTGCACGTTGATATAATTGGTAATGTTCCGATGTACTATTTGTATAAGATGAAGTATTATTTTTACGCCATTTACACAAAAATTATGTTAGAAATTCTACAAGTGTCTATAAAATTTTAAACAAAACTAGTAAGGAAGAGCTAAGTTTGAGTGCAGCCGAAGATTTTATACTCTTGCAACTCGCAAGAATCAAAGCCAGAGAAATACTTTAAGGTGTAAAACCAATCATATAGAGTCGGATGTTCGAAAATCCTGACATTAGTTATATAGGGGCTTGGCCAAGTTTTCGCTCAAATTTATCTATTTTAGGCACAAAGATACACTGTTATGAATAAAACACGCTCTCTTTTTTCATAACTCAATTATTGGCCGATATATGCAGCATAAAGTCACCTGGAAGTTCGAAAATCTTTATATAAAGAATATCAAGTGGAATTAAAAATTGTGCTATATAGGAAGTAGGCATGGTTATTGTGGTTATTGTGTATTTCGTCTATTTTCACAATGTGACATAAGAATGTTAGAAGAATAGCGCGTACTAAATTTTGTCTAAATTGGTCCGGTAGAGATATGAGATGGCTCCCGTAAAGCACTCTCATACCATCTCGGTGGGAAAGTTTAATGTCTCTGGCGTATTTAGTTATTGATTTATCGCGCTTTTAGCAGCTCGACAGGCAAAAGTTTATAGCATACTAAGGGTCAAATCTATTGCTATTGCAGTTGGGAAATTTTTTATGTGGGCATTTTATATCTTGATATATCATTTTTAGAATGACGCTGAGCAGATTCGAACTCTTGAACGGTTTAAAAGTGTGAAGAGCATAAAAAAGTGTAGGTTATTATTATTTATTCGAACTACTGCATTTTTAATACAAATCTACATACATATATTATCTTTTTATAATATTACTGATTTCAATAATTTTTCCAGAATATTCATTGATCTACTTGAAGATACTAATTTCAGTAAAAAATATCTACACATACATATGCCAACAATCAATTTTTTTAATTTTCTGGTAAATAATATATGGTAACTTTTAACTATCCAAACATCTTTGCGACCCATGTGGTTCTTATAATTTTACATTTTTACATATTTTAAGCAAATAATTAAGTAGAGTTTAACTCTGAACTGAACTGAAACTGAAAATGCAAGTCGAAGAAAATACGCATCGCAATCGCATGCCGGAGAGTAGAGGTTTGCTTAACAAAATGTAAGGACTTCTCAAGTACCCGCTCGGGATGCACCGAAGCTATAATATCCTTCACAAATAAAAAGGTTTCCAAGAACTTGATTTTGGTCGGTTGGATATTGTCGCTGTCTTGGATAATAATTTATGATTTTTTTTAAATATATCTACTCAATTTTGCCTTACAAAGTCTTGATTTTGATCGTTCAGTTTGTTTGGCAGCCGATAAGTTACTTTTTGGGGAGGAAAAGCGTTTCTTCGCGTATGTATCATTAGTGTTTAGTAAACGCTTGTCTTTCTGAAGTGCATAAAGTACATTCGGCGATATTTACGATGAGTGAAATTATTCAGTAATGAAGTTCCATTAAATTTTGTGGGCGGAATGAAATTTCTGGTGACGAAACGTTCAAAATGTTGCAAACGGCTTTCGGTGATAATTGTTTGCTGCGAGCAAATGTTTTTGATTGATACAAATTGGTTCCAAAATCATTAAATGTTTTTTGAAAAAGAGCGTCGCGTTAACGCCTATGAAATAATTCTTTCCGACTACCAGGATGTCACAAAATGTATGAGTACTGGCGGTGAGTCTTGGATATATCCTTACGACCCAGAAACAGACGATCATTCGGACGAATATAATGGCAAAGGTGAGGTAAGCCGAAAAAAACCAAGTCCTAGCTCGTCAAAAATCAATGTTATATGTATTGATATTCTTTCGATTATCGAGGTGTGATGCACTCCGAATTTCTTCCGACCAAACTGTCAACAAGGAATAGAATTTAAGGGTTAGGCGTCAACCAATATCGTGCGGCAACCACCGCATTCATTTAGTTTAGCTCCGTGCGTTTCGGCTATTCAGCAAACTCAAAGGACCGCTAAGGGGAAACCGTTGTGAGTCAAATGAAAACATTAAACGTGAATCGTTAATCCTGTTTCGAGGATTGTAAAAACCGTTGACACAAGTGGATTGGGGTTAAAGAAAATAACTTTTAGGGGGACGACTTAGATTTTGAAAAAAAATTAAGAAATACATACAGACCGACGAACGAGCTGTGAACATTTATATTTGTATACTTTAGGGTCTTCCACGATTCCTTCAGAGCGTTACAAAGTATATTTTTCGTAAATAAGACAAATTTTGTTTTTAAAGATATGGGGTTTGGAGAGCGTGTTTGCCGATTTCATATATTTTAAACATAAAACTACCACACTCCAAAACTGAGGACCAAATGCATAAAGCACGTTTATATACGGTTGCCAAGCGGTTACTATGCGAGTGCTAACAGCCATATAAAATAGCGGTGCCAATATATGTATTATAAATTCACTGAATACGAGTATAACAAAATAGGACTCTCATAAACTAATGGCTAATATATTATAGTATAGTATTATTTCTCTGTTTCGATGTTGCCATATCTTTGGCGTTCTATATTTGCGTTTTTAAGCTGACAGTTCGGTATGGCTTCATTTTACTTTTTGTCGCTCAATTACGTGGCCCTAAAAACATTCATCATCAGTCACATTTGCTAAGCTAGTACAATAACGGCAGCAGTGGCTATCTGCAGATATTTCAATCTTGACATTCTAATTTATTTCGTCTCGATTTCAACTGCATTGGCATTAGTTTAAATCGACCGTTGTGCTGAAGGCTACTAGTTGGCATAGATTTGACAGCGCAGCAATTAAGCTGATAAAGTCAGAAATATCAATTGAATTTGGTAGAGTTTTTTTGAAATAAGAGCATGTCTGTATTAAGACAGCAAATAAATAGCAGCTAAAAAATGGAAAAGAAGGTTTTCTAATAAAATAGATTGAGACCAGCAAATGATGAAACAGGATTTCAATTAAAAGAAGTAGGAACTAGTAGGGAATAAATATAATAAAAACAAGTAAGGGAGGCTAAGTTCGGGGGTAACTGAACATTTCATACTCTTGCCTAGATCAACGCTAAGAAAATATCTTTGGGTACAAATGTCTAGGGCAAGTTTTCTCTCGATTGTTGCGGATATATGCCGTAGAATATAAACTAGACGTAGGTATAAGCGAGCTAAAGAAATTATTAATCCAATTAAACCCATTATTATTAGAAAAATGTTCTGTTCGAATTTCTATAATATATCTCACAAATTAACCGATATTTTAGGTAAAAAGTAATTTGAACTTTGATTCACATATTCGGTATCAGTGGGCTTGAATAGTTTGGAAAATGTTGGATCATAAAGAGGCCTATTTCAAGCACACTATTCGGGCATACTTTTATCCATGAACTTCATTTGCGTACTGCGTCTCTATTATTTGATATGAGATCGTAATATAATGAATTAAAAACATAATTTTGTGTTAATAGTGGAAAATGGACTTCTCCCTTATAACAACTCATAGTGAAGGTGTTTTTTTCACGCATTTTAGACTCTGAAGCAAAAAAGCGGTATTTCAACCAATGCACATTTGAACGAACCTCGCAATCGAAAAGATTTATCACAAAATAAAACGAATGATAACAAAAGTTACATATTTTTTCTTCAATGCGTGTTTTGTTTTCAGAAGCAGGATTGAATGAATATATCCGGACAAAACTTTGCGCGAAAGTGCATTTGAGATATGTATGCCACCTTATGACTGAAAATTGCATAAATAGAACTTTTCAAACCCTTTGGTACTCTATATGTGCTTATAGTTGAATTTTTATCGAAAATACCGGTCACTGTGTAAGAGTCTGTGTGTCAAAAATGAGTTGAATCGGATCAATACTTCCCTTTGCCCCATACATTTAATATAAAGATTTTCGAACCTCAGCGAATATGTGAGTGATCTTAATAAAAGGGAGAGAGCGTGTTTCCCTGATAACGGTGCATATTTGTGTTTAGAATGAAAAAAATCGGGTGAAACCTCGCCCCAGACCCCATATAACTAAAAAACTTATGTTCAAAGAGTACGAAAAGTTTGGTTTTACCTGAACTTAGCTCTTCCTTAGTTGTTTAATATGAAGTTTTGACAACAACTGAGGATATTTCCCCGTCTTTAGTCCTTGCAAGTTGTAAAAGTATAAAATGTTCAGTTATACTCAAATTTAGCCTTTCTTGTTATCCTTAAATTCAACACTTTCACTTATGCCTGGCTATGTTGGTGTGTGTCTCTACGTCGATGCTTCTTTTTTCGCTCTTTATTTGCGTAAGTTTTTTAGGTTATGAGCTATGGTGATTTGTTTATTTCGGTAGCCAGTTAAATGCTCGAGAGTGGCGAATATTGGCGCGACGTTTTTCTTCGAGGGGAACAAAACTAGTATTTAACAAGTAAGGAAGGGCTAAGTTCGGGTGTCACCGAACATTTTATACTCTCGCATGATAAAGTTATAATCCATATTATACGTCATACATCTGTATTTTTTAAAGTTTTATTCCGAATATTGGTTCCTAATGTATATATGTATATTATACAGAGAAGGCATCAGATGCAATTCAAAATAGCTTTATATTAGAAGAAGGCGTGGTTGTGAACCGATTTCACCCATATTTCGTGCATGTCATCAGGGTGCTAAGAAAATATTACATACCGAATTTCATTGAAATTGTGGAAAATATGGTTTTTGGTCCAATATTAATCATTTTAGTTATTTTCATAACCTTTTTATATTATTATCCTTCCATTTTTGAACTGCATTAAATGATAGATATACATGGCTATAGTAGTTTCACAAATTATATATAAAACAATTGGGTCCAAATATGCATGCGTTTGAACCTTTATTTATGGCTTAGTTATTCTGGGCGTGGCAAATTTGGCCCATCTTCGAATTAACCTATTGCCATTCTTTCATCATGATTCTCAAGATTTATCTATAACACGGACGGACAGACGGACGGACAGACAGACATCCGGATTTCGAAGATCACTTTGGTATATATATCGTATAAATAATACTTCGCAACATTGTTGCGAGAGAAAAATTAGAAAGTTCCATAACTACTATACATCTGTAAAGTTTTATTGAATATGAGTTCATGTATAAACATATGATATACGTTGGAATTTTCTATTTCAGGATTAGAGTGTAAAATCAAATATTAATTATTGTGTTTCATATATTATCCATTAAGATAATATATACACTACTTATATATACTTTCGCATGCGTTTGAACCAATTCTGAAATAATTATTGCCATTCTGATTGAGATATCTATAACACAAGAATTCTGATCGCATAAATCGCCTCTTTAGGTATTGAAAATTTTGACTTACTTTTTTGTAAATAAACAAAAGTCATTAGCGGGACTTTACGTAAGTCAAAACAGTTGATTAAGTCGTGTCAGTCACATTGTCGTAATGAAGAGTAATACGTCTTCGGTGACTGGTTTTACTGATTTCACGAAAGACAACTGGCGAAATAGGTGTTGTGTACCACTCAGAATTAATTTTTTTGCGTTGTACTATTGGCATTGTTGCGACAGAAAACAGGCAACCATTAGCTTCGAAGATGTAAAAAAATAATCGCGCGGAAATGTTAGCGATTTAATTCCATTTTTGGACCGAGATTAATATTTAAAGTTACTGTAAATAACACAAATAGCGGTCGTATGTCAAAACATTCTTTGTATTTATAACTTCAAAAGTACGATAAATTTGTGTGTTATCAGATCGCAGCAATAGGGTTGCCACTTTATACGTCATAGTTTCCTCAAATAAATATGTTGGCATTCATTATTATAGGTGATAGGTGATTTCAATTTCAAATAATATCAAATACAAATAAAAAGTAAAGAAGACTAATTTCGAGTGTAACCTAACATTTTATACTCTTGCAATAGCATGGCTCAAAGCAGAGGAATAACTTTAGGTGTTGGCAAAAATTTATATCACAAAATGTTGCGAAAGAATTCAGCATTCATTACTCTAAAAAACCGTAAAATTTTAAAATCCTGATATTAGTTATATAGCGGCTAGGACAAGTTTTCACCACATTATCCATTTTAGGCGCAAATATATATACTGGTATATCATTATCTGGAGAGGATTCTCTCAAAATGTCAATTATAAATTTAATACATTATGCTTCCGCCAAAAATTCACCAAAGGCAAAGGGACTCACATTTTCGATATATGGGAGCTTGAAAACTTATGCTCGGGTTTTGACAATTTTTTGACATCACATGGCATTCATTAAAAGCAAAGTCTTATCCTGATATATTCATTGGTCCTCGATTTATATATTGGAAAGTCAAGGAAGCAAATGGATTTTAAAGTTGTTTTGAATACATAGAAAGTAGGCGTGGTAGTGATCTCATATCGCATATTTTCACACTGTACATAAGAAAGCCAAACTAATGTTATATACTAAATTTGGTCGAAATCGGTCTTGTGGGTGGTAACTATTTTGAAGCCATCATAAGAGGAGTTGAAAATATGTATCTGTGCACATTTCAATGATATACTTAGCTTGGATGGTGTGGGAGTTATATGCGTTAAACTTCTTATAGAGAGCCCTCTTTAAAGATGTTCAAACCACAAGTGTCGTTAATTAATGCGATCCGTTGCATTAACATATTGAGTGCCATGTCGCACGTTTTGTACGACACCTAATATTTCGTGAGGTGCCACGTCGCACGAAAATGTACTACAGGGGATGTTTCGCATTCTACCTTGTCGTACGCATTCGTGTGACATTACTTGAAAGTTTTTGGTCCAATTTTCATAGCGCTATGATAATTTTTGTTTGTTTTATTTTAATATACCTGAGGTATGTATATTTTGTGTTTGATTATTTATTTAAATTAACATTCAGATATATATGTATGTATACCAGAGTGATTAAAAAAAAATAAAATTTTTTCCTTTGACACTCGGAAAAATAGGTTCCTAGACACCTCTCAGAAAGCCTGTCCAAACATGAGTTTCATCACTCATAAAATTCTTTTTTCATTGAGTTATAAAATTCATAAGAAATAAAAAATTTTCCCAAAAATTATCAAACTTTAACTGTTAATATCTTTTAAACGTTTGGGTTTACGAAAAAATCATAGTAGACCTTTTTTGTAGAGCATTCAATTTCCTACAAAATGTAAGGAACAAGATATTTTTTCAAGTAGTTGGAAGCGAGATATAAATTTCTCTATCTGATAATAAGAAAAAATAGAAAACTGTATGTAGGAGGATCTTCCCGTTACAATTAAAAACTCATGTTTGGAGAGGCTTTCTTTAGAGGTGTCTAATTTTTTACCTATTTTTCTCAGTACCAAACGAAAAAATGAATTTTTTTTTTCTGAATCACCTATTTTTCCGAGTAATGTATACATACATATATACATATATTTTTTTAAGGTGCGTATATTTTGGAAAACAATCAATACATAATTGGGGTGTATTGGGACATTGTGGGCAATAATCAATCAAAAATCAGCACTCGCTTCCAAAGTCCCCAATATTTCAATTTCTCTAACCTTTCGCTTCGCCATTTTTAACTTATTCTTACAAATCAATCTAAAGAATTTAAATAAAAAAGTAAAACAAAAATAAAATCAAAATAAAACTAATAAATACAAAACAAACAAAGAAATTACAAAAAACCACGTCGCACATTTTCGTTCGACAGCGATTTTTACGATTCCCTTGTCGTCATGCAGTCGTACAAGAACATGCGACGTACGAAAACAATTATAACAAGTAATTAAGGGCTAAGTTCGGGTGTCACCGAACATTTTATACTCTCGTATGATAAAGTGATAATCGAGATTTCATTATACGTCATTTACATATTTTTCAAATACCGTATTTTTGTAAAGTTTTATTCCGCTATCATCATTGGTTCCTAATGTATATATATTATACAGAGAAGGCATCAGATGGAATTCAAAATAGCGTTATATTGGAAGAAGGCGTGGTTGTGAACCGATTTCACCTATATTTCGTACATGTCATCAGGGTGCTAAGAAAATATTATATACCGAATTTCATTGAAATTGGTGGAGTAGTTCCTGAGATATGGTTTTTGGTCCATAAGTGGGCGACGCCACACCCATTTTCAATTTTTAAAAAAAGCCTGGGTGCAGCTTCCTTCTGCCATTTCTCCCGTAAAATTTAGTGTTTCTGACGTTTTTTATTAGTCGGTTAACGCACTTTTAGTGATTTTCTTTGTATGGGAGGTGGGCGAGGTTATTATCCGATTACTTCCATTTTTGAACTGTATATGGAAATGCCTGAAGGAAACGACTCTATAGAATTTGGTTGACATAGCTATAGTAGTTTCCGAGATATGTACAAAAAACTTAGTAGGGGGCGGGGCCACGCCCACTTTTCCAAAAAAATTAGGTCCAAATATGCCCCTCCCTAATGCGATCCTTTGTGCCAAATTTCACTTTAATATCTTTATTTATGGCTTAGTTATGACACCATCTTCGAACTTAACCTATGGAGCCAAGGAATACGTGTACCAAGTTTCATCATGATATCTCAATTTTTACTCAAGTTACAGCTTGCACGGACGGACGGACGGACAGACGGACGGACGGACAGACAGACATCCGGATGTCGACTCTACTCGTCACCATGATCACTTTGGTATATATAACCCTATATCGGACTCTTTTAGTTTTAGGACTTACAAACAACCGTTATGTGAACAAAACTATAATACTCTCCTTAGCAACATTGTTGCGAGATTATAAAAACCAAAGTGAACAATGAATGGATCAGATATACATTCTGTCAAGAAAGTATCGGTAATTCTTCATTTCCCCCCTCTCATCTCCCGCTTATATGGAAGATAGGAAAATTTTTTTTACTGGACCTTAATTATGATGCCAAAAATTAGGTCTGTCAACCAACGTATTTGTGTTAAATTTTAGCCAAACACTCAACAAATATCATTGAACAAGTACCGAATCTCCATGATTTAGCTCCATGCGACTTTTACCTTTCTCCACACTGAAATGAAGTTATAGCTTGCACGAACGGACTGACCGACAGTATTCCGGATTCCAGGTCGTCCCGTCATCCTGATGATTCATATATACATACATATATAGTAAATAACTCAATATCTACCTCGATTAGTTTTTGGTTTTAAATACAACAGTTAGGTGAACAAAACTATTGTAATCTGTAGCAATATTAGAGTTTCAGTCAGTGCGTGAGTTATACGAGTATAGAGTGTATGTAAATATATAAAAAATTGCTTAGATTGTGATCGTCTGGTTGACGTTTTACTTCTTAAGATATTTCCGGGGCTTTGATTCTTGTAAGTTACTTGTTTAATACTAAATTTGGTATTATTCGTAAATAATTGAAAACTATTGATACTTATTTTCTTGAAATATATTCCAAGTAGCCAGCTGCAATTTCAAATTTCTCCATAGTATAACAACGGATGGTAGTAATACACAATACACCAAAAGTTATTACTCACTACTTAGTTGTCTATCAATTACTGGATGCCTTGCAGAATTCAAATTTTGATCTACGTTTGTATAGTGTTTTTTTTAAACCTTATATTTTTATGACAATAAAATTCCCTGAAATTGATGAAACGCGTCGAGGAATTCTTGAGCAGAATACGCAAGACGTGCCCAATTATCAATTGCCTGTGTCAACATCAACTCAGACGTCAAGTGGTACATGCGGAGATGTGGATAAAGCAATGTCCAACCGATACAATTTTCTGTCAACCGCTTTTATAAGCACATACATACACGCTCAGTGTTGGAGAAGCGCATGGTTTTGCAGAACGAAACCGGAACGTTTAAAAATTGGGTCAGTTATTTCCTGTAAGTAAGACCAAAACATAAATAAACAAAAGATATAGTAAAAAAACAGCCAGTATTCCAGAATAAAAACTAAAGTAAGTCAGTTTATGGTAACACACACGCATCTGTCACGCGAAATCTGAGCATTTTTATAAGACAAACGAAATTGCAAATGTACATAACCTACAAACAAACAAACTAAAAGATGCGCTCTGGGCCAGCTTTTATGCATGCGTCAATGGGCAGCAGCGACAGCGCAGTGTAACGGAACAAGTTATAAAAAAAGTGGAAAGTAACCTTGGCCTCCATGTTTGCGCACGCTCCAATTTGGGTTCATAAAGAACGAGTTATGATTTTCGGGGCTTAACCTTTCCACGCGCGTCATGCACTTTTGGGTGTTACCTGTTATTTTTTTCTTATGATGCATTCCGCTTGCGCCGGGAAAGTGATTTCGCTAGCTGATCGTGGTACGTTTTGTTCTATGTTATTGCTGCCGGTCAAATGATGAATTACTGCTCAAAACACTTCTTATCATTTCTTTGCGCAAGATGCGCCATTGTTTCTGGATTCCTTTTAGTTTACTTTTATGAATGTTATTGGCAGCAGAAAGCCTTTTCAAAGTGGACTAAGGGTATAATTCTCGTTTGTTCCTTCGTCTTGTATGACGCGGCCGTCTTTGGCATCAGCATACACTTGAAAGCCTTTTAAACATCCCAACAGTGTATGTCTCCAATTGATAACACTCATCATGTTGTGACTGTTTCTTGCAAATTTTTTCTCTATCTTAACAGTAGAGATGTCATTAGCTGTACGTGATAGAAATTTCTTGAACTCAAATTCGTAATCAGGGCAGCTGAAATACCAACGGACCTCCTATCCTATCTCATCAGACGCACATTTTTTCTTCAGTTTCATTGAATAGTGTAATTATGTGTTTTATCATTATCGTTGAGACACTAACAAGCGAGACTCGCTTGTTTATGGGCATTGTAACTAGATGCTACAATTTGCACCTTCTTTTTCAAAACGGTCAGAATGTTGAAAACAAAAAAACTAATAGGTAGCACAATACGATTTTTGATATCCCATATAAATAACAAAGAAATATTTTCCTATATTGCTATATATTACATTCTGTGTTATTTAATGATTTTCCAAAAAGTTCCGAACTAATCTTTGTTAAGTCGACCAGCTCAAAGTAAAAGTTTTTTGGCTTACCCTAATGTGTGTATTATTTTAATTACCAAACCTTGGCCTTTGATCCGCACTACCTTTTGATTTGTATTTTGGTGTTTCCTTCACCATTTCCTGCACATTGTTAGCTCATTAAAATAACAAATCTTCGCAGCAGCATCCATGACCACGACTGCGACGACATCTATTGCAATTAAGCGTTGACAGTCTGAGAGTGTAGCAACAATTTCGACTAATGAAAAGTAAAGCACAAACAATTTTATAAAAATGCCTACATGTTGATATATGGTATTCTTGAGACATACATACATACATTTGCCTGTTCAAATAGTAAGTGAAGTCATGAATGCATTGTTACTGATTTATTCGAATGGTACAGAGTCACTTAGCCAGAGCGAAGGGAGCAATATTGTAATGAAAAAATGCACGCATATGTTGTTGTCTGGTACGTGATGAGATTCATGTATCAGGTGCTTTAGATACGACTGCAGAGATGTTATCTTCAAGTTTCATATGAAAAAATAACAAAACCAAAACAGCAAGCACACAGACTTAACTTGAAGCCGAGATCAAGGCGAAGGACACAATACGTTACAACAAAGGATGCTGCAACATGCAAATGCAAGCAATAAAAATTGTGTGTTTACCTACGTATGTGCCCGTGGCTTTGCAACCTCTTGTGGTAAAGTAGGCGCTAGAGCTCATGAGCCGTTTTGGTAGCCGTGGTATATGTATGTGGGGACACATGTGCATGTGTATAGATTCTGTGGCTGTTTAACCACTGTAAGTTCGTTATGTCAATTGTATTTACATTGCAAGCCATTGAAAGTTTTCTCTGCAAAAAAGATTGACAGAAAAAAGCAGAAAGCGATGCTGCAACAACGATATATTCAGGCTTCAATGGTCGGTGAGAAAACACAGAAAAATAAAAGAAAAAACCCAACGCAAATTAATTTCAATGATTTATTGGTAAAATACAGTACCTTTACAGCCAGAGCATAATTGAAAGTAAAGCTCACTTCCTCAATGTCTGGATGCAAAGTTTTTATGCAGTAGGAATACACACTCGATACTTTGCAACGTATAATGTATACATAAACATTGCAACACTGTTGCGTTTAGGAACATTTCTAAGCGCAAAAAAAGGCCGAACAAAGCATTTTGTTAGAAGAATTGTTAAATTTAATTGAATTCAAAAAATGAAATTCATTGTTTTTAACGAAAATGATTTTAAAAAGGCGTAAAAGACTGGCTGCATTATTTGTGCAAAAAAATCTGCCAAGGAGACAAATGCCGAAAAACAAAAACTTTTTAGAAACAAGTAATGAAATGCCTAATGACGTGTTTTATAGTCATTTCAGAACGCAAATATCAACTTTCGAGGTAAGAATTGTTATTTCGTTATTTAAAATATACTATTATTACACCATTTTCCAGAATTAAACTCTATGCTCAAATATTTATAAAATAAAATAGCCACTGGACGTCCCGGAGTGGACGAAGAAGAAATGTCTTAATATGACAATATGGAAGCTTTCCAATCAGAATTTCGTTCGCGAAGTAAGCGGCCGCTTTAATGTTGGAATGGGCGCTTGTTACAGAGATTTTATTCAGTGCATACCACTGATTTCTGCGCTGAAAAAGATTATAGCATTTCCAACTACTGAGCAGAACAGAATAAGAATTATGGAAGTATGTAAGTCTTGCCGATCACACCCATTCCCATGTGTTTTGGGATGTATTGTTGGGATACATATAATATAAAAATCCTGCTGCCGTCGAAGGTTAGTGTTAGCTACAAGTAAAAATTTATATTTGAAAGTAAAACTTCTCAATTAACGCATGCATTTATCTTTGGCTGTTGCTGATAGCAAGAGGCGATTTATCGACGTTTTCGTAGTCTCTCCTGGTCGGTGCCACGACGCAGCAGTGTGGTCTGTTAAGCCATTGAAAAGAGCAATTGTAAATGGCTCGATTACATTTCCTCCAGCGAAGCAAGAGCTTTATTGTCAGCTTAGCTAAATAAAGTCTTCTTTGAATACATACATACATTTATTTATATTCACGAATATATTTTGTTAGACCAAAAAACTTATTAAATACTAGAACAGGCATAGATCAAAGTCAGGTAATCACTTATTTAGTGAAAGTAGAACTTCGCGCAGCTTTTGTCAATTTTCTCCTTCCCGCATTTAAGCAGCTCGTACAACATCTTCTTTTCATACGGAGCTTTTTTTTCAAAAAGTCCAAAACATTTCGAGCAAGTTTGTGGCGGAGCAGCATCAATGTGCTCACTACTGATTGGGGAATCTGCTGATTCTTCATTTTCGTTCGTTAAGTCATTAAATAGCGAGGATAATGAAGAGTCTAGTAGACCCCACTCTACGGCTCTGGAGTTTAGGTCTCCGGCAATAATCAATTGACCTTTTATAGACCTGGCTGTATCCTCTATATTGTCGAACTTTCCCTGGGATTCCTGTATACTATCGTTTGGCTTTTAGTATTGCTGTAAAAAGGTCGCATTTGGCCCATGATTTTATTGTTTACAGTCTGATATTCTCTCCTTAATTTCCACCATGCTATCTTCTAGCCAGGTACCCTCTCTCATGTGTTTTTGTATTGCTCGGATTATGATGATCATCACGTAGTCGCTTCCGTCAAAGTGATGACCTGTTGGCCTGTAATATTCATTTGCCTCGGTAATTCCAATATACCGTGCATTTTGCGGAGCCCGGGATGTGATCGATTTTTTCATGTTTGGCCCCTTTGCAAAGGCCACGACGCATGTAGTGTGGTCTTGTCGAAAAGTTGGCCGATTACATTTTATGCAAGCATCCTCGTCCTCTTCTATCGGGCTTTTTGCAGTCCCAGCTTAAGTGTCCTGGACCAAAGCAGCGGAAACACCTTTTGGGGGTTTCTTTCAGCCGCAGCCTGCAGCTAACTCAGCCAATTTTCATGCGTGCCTGTCGCATTAGTGCATCAGCTCTATCCTGGTCCAGCGTTACATATGCCCTTACCTGCTCTCTTGTGTTAGGAGCTGTTATATTAATCGCCAGGCCTTCGGTGGGGTCCTGTAGCGCTTCTTTGACAGCCCCTGCTACTTCCTCTTTTGTTGTCAGCGAGTCGAGGTCTCTGATTTCTATAGTAACCTTAGTTTTGAGGTCCGCTACATTTGCAGTCTCTTTGAGAGTGGACTTAAGTGCCTCACAGAAGCTGGCCTTTGTGGACTGTCCCTTCTCTAGCTCTAGTAATAGGGCTCCGGCTCTTGTTTTGCGGATCTCTTTGATTTTGACTTCTGCCTCTTTAAGATCTACTTTGCTACGGATATTCTTGAGGACTTCGGCGAAGCTATTTCCTTCTGCTGGTTTTATTATAACGGCCTCTGTTTGTCGTTTAGGCCTATTATATCCTTTCTGATTCGCGGCCATGTTGTTGACTAGTTGCCTCTTGTTTGCCTTTTTAGGCGCTTCTTCACTCGTTCCTTCGTTTACGTGGGTTTTCCACTGGTTTTGGCTTGGCAACGCTTTTTGGTAAATTCCATATCTGCCCGACCAACTGACAAAATTCAGTACGTGGCATTCTTTTCACATTCTAATGGCTCATTGTGAAAATGGATGAAATCAGACAACAATAACGCCTACTTCCCAGTTTGCTTCACTCTCCAACATGACGCTGACTAAATTGTTCGCGTTTATTGGGCCAAACAGGTCCTCTACGGCGGTGCGTTCCCCTTGCCAGCGCGCATATTCGAAGAATGTGTGTTCAGAGTCGTCTTCTGTCGTGTCGTTGTATAGGCATGACGGCTCTTCGACTTTTCCCATTCTGTGGAGGTACTTTTTGAAGTACCCGTGACTGGATAACAGCTGGGTTGTTAAAAATCTACCTCTCCGAATTTTCGTCCTGTCCATGAGTCTAGATCTTTTATAAGCCTGGCCGTCCATTTGCCGCGGCTTTCGGTGTCCCACCTTTGTTGCCATGTTATTATTGTTTCTTTTTTTATTTGTTCTATTGCGCTCTTGTTGTTATCGGATGACTGCTTTAGCTCCCACAGCTTTTTCCTTTCGTATGCTACAAGGTCAAATGGGTCATTTCCGCTTATAACTAATATTGCTTCGACGGACACTGTTCGGTAGGCTGATGCGTCGAACGCCGTTTGTTGCAGTGAGCCAATTTCTGCTATAGCTCTTGATGACGTCAAAGAGTTCGTCTAGCTGTGCCGTTTCGTTCTTTACGTCCATGCTGAGGTTCTTTTGCTTCGCCATCGCCAACTTCAATTTTTTGCACTATCCCCTTGCACTTTTCTAGGGATTCTTCTTCTGCTCGTCTCATTTGGGTGATGTATTCTTGTTTCGGCGAGCTCTGATTTCCGTCTTTAGTGGCAGCTGGGGTACTCTTCCCTTCTCCCTGCTTTGCCGGTGCTGCTTGTGTGGCCGGAGTCTCCCTTGAGTCTGTCTTTTCACCAGTTTTGTCTGTCTGCTTTGGAGTGGCGGTGAGTATGGGGGATCTGAGTTTCCTACTGCTTCTGCGGAAGACCGTTCCGTATTCCTCGTCTTGTCCGTCTTTGTTTTGTTGTTCCTTCTGTTGGGTTTTTTGTTGTTGTTGCGGTGTATTCATTTTTTCTGGTGGGTCTCCGCTTCAAGCCGCTATCTCCGCACGTTGTAACAGTTACCCTTTATGAACCCCGTGGTTATCCAGGCAAGCAGGGAGGCCACGCAAGGGTTGAAACAAGTCCTTATGGGAGCTTATGTTCAGAGCCAGGTTCGGGCACGAATCAGGAGTCCGTCTGAACTGAACCTGTACGACCATAGAAATTATGGCGACGTGCATTGAACATACTTGAAGACCTGCCAAGGTTTTAACGAGACGGAGGTGAGAGCAGTATTAGCCTGCCAGCCATTTCTATAAGATGTCACTCTTATCTACTAAGGTGACAGAATACTGCCCTCCCTAGCCCTTTGTCAGTCTGATCCGTTTCGGTTTTCCAGTACACCATAATCAGAATCTTACTGGCCTCGATTCTGATGGGCTCTTGCTCAGGGTTTTCGTCATCTTCTGTGCACCTTTGGTGCTGGTCGCTGTATCCGTCGTCGCTCTGTTGCCTCTCTCTCGTGGGTAGGTTCTCCCTCGGTGCAGCCGCGGTGGGGGTTGTGGACGCCTATTTAAAGCCGACATCTTCTCGCCTCTTCGCGGGAGGTTCATTGGGCGCGTGAGGCGTTTTGAGCCAAGCCCTCCTCTCCTGCAGCTCTTGGTCGGGGGCTGCGTATTACTATTCGTCGCAGCTGACCTACTTAGCGTAGGCCGTCCACTATCCGCCAGCTGTGACCCCGGTAGTAGCCTGAGCTCAGCCTTACCGACGCCTACTTCCCATATAGCAAAAGTTTAAATGCCACTTGATTCGTCCAGTTTCCAGTACACAAATCAAGAAGCAAATAATATAACGGGATTAACCTTTGCACGAATAATGTCTTTAGTGTGTGCCACCTTATGACTAAACATTGCTTAAATCCAATAAAAACTGTTCAAGCTAGTAGGTACCGAATGTTTAGACCCCGGTACCAATAGTTGATTTCATCGAAAATGTCGTTCAATGTGTGATATACTTGTATATATGTACAGTATAACTAAATTAAGGGATAATCCTTCTCTTATAAAGGTATATCTGTATGTCAAAAATGGGTTGAATCTTAAACAACAATAAATATGTTCTATCCGCAAAAATGGGCCTCTTGGTTAACTATTGCAAGACGCCTCATTGCACATAAAGCACATATAGATGCCATGGACAGATGACCTTACAAACTCCTTTGCTCTCATGGGATAACTTTTGTATTTGCTGGAGATTTCCGACAGACTCTTCCCGTCATTAACGGAGATACGCGAGCAGATATCATCAAAGCATGTTTAATATCGTCGCGCTTATGGACTTTGATTGAAAATATAAAATTTCGGACGAATATGAGAGCTCATCTTCATAGAATCCATGATTTTCCACAGCAACTGTTGAACTTGGGGAAGGAATTTTTCCCACTCCAAACGTAAGCAGTATTTGTAATACATTTGTATTCTTCTGGATGAGTCTCTAGGCCAAATAGTCCATAGTTTAGAAATTTTAACAAATTCAGTATACCCTGACATCGAGAATTTGCACGAAAAGGAATTTCATTGGTTATGTTCTTGAGCAATAGTGTCACCCAGGAGTGATAGTGTCAACGAACTAAAGGATCTAATTATTCAAAAAGTTCCCAGAGAAATAAAAAAATATAAATCGATAGACACCGTGACTAATATCGAAGACGCAGTCTCTTATCCCCAGGAGTTTTTAAATTCATTAAACAATTGTGGACTGCCACCGCATGAATTGGCCTTAAAAATTGGAATTCCAATTATGTTTTTGAGGAATTTAAGACCTTCAAGCATGTGTAACGGACGAGACTGCAGATTAAGGAATTGAAGGACCATTTAATTGTAGCACCCATTATAACAGGCCCAATTTATATTGCTCTTGCAAAAGCTGGAAGGGCTCAAATTAAATATTTTATACTCTTGCAACTTGCACGAATCAAAGCCACGGAAATACTTTAAGGTGTTAAACCAATCTTATGCGGTTATAACCGAGTTAACAGCAGCGCGCCAAATGGGGATTCCAAGCGAAGCTAGGTCCTTCTCCACCTGGTCCTTCCAACGGAGTGGAGGTCTTCCTCTTCCTCCGCTTCCTCCGGCGGGTACTGCGTCGAATACTTTCAGAGCTGGAGTATTTTTGTCCATTCGGACTACATGACCTAGCCAGCGCAGCCGCTGTCTTTTAATTCGCTGAACTATGTCAATGTCGCTGTATATCTCATGCAGCTCATCGTTTCATCGAATGCGATATTCGCCGTGGCCGACACGCATAGGGCCATAAATGTTTCGCAGAGCTTTTCTCGAAACTCATAACGTCGACTCATCAGATGTTGTCATCGTCCATGCCTCTGCACCAATAGCAGGACAGGAATAATGAGTGACTTATAGAGTTTTCTTTTTGTTCGTCAAGAGAGGACTTTACTTCTCAATTACCTACTTGGTCCAAAGTAGCACCTGTTGGCAAGAGATATTATGCGTTGGATTTCGAGGCTGACATTGTTGTTGGTGTTGATGCTGCTTCCAAGATAGACGAAATTATCTACGACTTCGAAGTGCTAGTATGTGGAGATTACAACGCAAAACACACGTACTGGGCTCACGTCTTATTAATCCGAAAGGACGACAGTTGTACTACACCATTATGAATAAGCATAATCCATGATGTCCAGGGCCCTATTCCACAAAACAACTTATCAACTTTTCACTTTGTACGAGTACTTTGCAAATTTTTCGTCAATTTGCAAAGCTTTCTGTTCCACAGAACTATGAAATTTGATAAGTGATAAGTTGAAATTGATAAGTGTAATTTGCAAAGTCTTTGCAATTTTTATGTTCTCTTTGTAATTTCTGTTCCACGTACGTTCTCTTGTGCAAAGTGAAAAGCTTATATTGAAAAGTGTAATTCGCAGAGACTTTGCATATAATTATGCTGTTCCGTTCCACAAAAACTGTAAACTCTATTTTTGCAAAGCAAAATTTGATAAGTTTGTCAAAAATTTGCAAGGTAAATGATCGCTTTGCAAATTCATATTATCATAACTAGTCAAGCTTTCAAAATGTTAAGACGTGAGTTTTTGTTCGACAATAGTGAAGACGCGGTTAAAGCTAGAAATTATAGAGACCAAATTAATTTTTCGGGACAAAAATTAGAGCACAATACGTGTACACAGCGCAGTCATGCTTTGTCGGCTGAAAATCAATTGCTACTGTGCCTGCATTGGCTCGGAAATGGTTGCCAGTACCATGGAGCTGCAGCTTTGCATGGTGTTGCAAAATCCACAGTTTGCAGAACCATCATAGAGTTGTCGACATTATAATAGACGTTTTATTTCAAAAAGCACTGCGATGGCCCGATGATGACAGTGTTATTTCTGAAAAGTTTTTTCTGATGGGTGGATTCCCTTCTGTGTGTGGTTGCGTTGATGGCACAATCATTAAAATTGATGCGCCTCCATTACACGAGGAAGGATATGTTGACCGGCATGGAAACCACTCATTGAATGTGATGATGATATGTGGGCCAGACTACACATTTTACAGTGTAAATGCAAGTTGGCCGGGCAGCGTTCACGACTCAAGGGTGCTATGGAATTCGGCTGTAAGTCAAAGATTTGACAGTGGATGGAGACCATTTCCGGATGCTGTTGTTTTGGGTGATAGTGGTTATGGATTGAAAAACTGGTTGATACCACCATTACGCCGAAATCCCAATAATCCTGCTGAAGAAGTTTTCAATCGTTGCCACAAAAAAACACGCCACATAATTGAAAATAGTTTTGGCATTCTTAAAGAAAGGTTCCCGTGTCTAAATTATTTGCGACTGAGGCCTGAGTTTGCAGGAAAGAGTCATAGTTTGTGCCATCTTACACAATATTGCCTGTAGCACCGGAAGGAGTAGTGAAAATATGCAACCCACTGAAGACACTGACAATGAAAGCGAGGAATTGGATGAAAATGCTGAAGAAGAAAGTGATGCCCTTAATAATATAGATCAAGAGAGTGGAATGGAAAGGGTTACTTCCCTGCTACTTTACCTAATGCCAACTATTATAGTATTGTTTTAAAAAAAAAGTGGTGTTTTGGCCATGACCTTTTTCCACTGCAAAAGTGTTGTATCTTTTTGGGGCATTTTTAGGGTTTGAGATTAAGGTCTCAGAGAATAAATAATAAAGGAAGTATTTTTGTACTTATTTACATCATTTTATTAATTTCAGAGCTTTTTTGTTTTTATCACAAATTATTTCAAAATAAAATGTTTAGAAATCAAATACACACAAATGAAAAATTGGCCTTTGGTAATCAAACCTCCTCAAATAACAGACGCGATACATTTTCTGTTTCTGCCGTTGCAATTCCCAGTGTGATAGCAGAGGGTGGAAGTAGGAGCTCCCTCTCCAGTTTTAGGCATTAAAGTTTCCGGTAGTAAACCTTAACCTCAAGGAGCTCCATCCGGCATTTTTTCTCTCTATCCAAAGTTTCACTTGGAAACTTGGTAGAGCGCTTCCTCTTTCTTGGGTTTAGAGGTGGATTGCCAATTGTTTCTTCTGAAATAGATATTTTGGAATCATTCTCAGCTGACGGTAGATTTTCTGAGTTGCCATAACTTTCTGGCAAATTCAAACCATCTACCACAGCTGAATCTGATTCCTGAATATCGAGGATGGCCAAGTCAGGTTCATCCATTACCTTGTCTTCCCACCTCTGAATCCAGTATTTCGGGCGTTATACCTTTTACTCTGCAAATTAACAAAAATACAAAAAGTTTGTCGTTAAAAACCGGAAGATTTTTATTTTAAAGCTATGGTTTCTTGGCCAAATTTTCTTAGAATTCATCGTAGCTTACGAATTTGATAACCGCTTCGTCGAAAAAAAAAATTGACCCACTCTAGTACACATCGCAATTAGTAATATTTTGCTTAAACCGGTTGTTATCAGCAAGAGTTGTTGAATGACAACAACAACATGCTTGTTAGTTATTAGCAATGCACAATATAAGAATTCCAACAACAACAAATGATGGAAATATAATTATTTGCTATGTGTAGGCAATAATTTGTTGTACTTTACCATTTACCAAACAAACTGTCCCTTGCATAGGCCCATGTTTTTTTGTGCTGACGCCAGTTGTAGGGATTGGGCTTTTTTTTTAACACATCCTCCCATGCTGCCTGTTTATCTAATTTGATAACCTTCACAAAGAAACCTTCAGAAAGAAACTTAAATATGCTTGAAATTTACAATTATTTATTTAAAAAATACTTACTCTGTTGTTTTGAAAACTAGCAAATAAAATGTTTTTTTTTCTTTTATTACATTTAAAACAGCAAGTTTTTTTTTTCAATTTGTATTTTGCGGCTTATTTTAACAATGCAAGCAATGCAAAGTTAAAAGTGATGAGACAGAAATGCAAAGTTGATAAAACGCTTTGTGGAACACTTTGCACCCTCACTTTGCAAGAGAGTGCAAAGACTTTGCACTGAGCGGAAAGAGCGTAAAGTCTTTGCCAAAATATGCTCAATGCAAAGTGAGATTCGCAAAGAATATTGTGGAACAGAATCGCTTTTCACTTTGCAGTACAATATCAATTGATAAGTGCAAAGTGAAAAGTTGATAAGTTGTTTTGTGGAATAGGGCCCAGGTTATCATATCTCCTGGTATGCCAAAATACTGGCCCAGTGATAGAAAAAATATAAGAGACTTAATAGATTTTGCTGTAGTCAAAAATATAGATAGAACGCGTATGACAGCTAATACAGACAGACTTATCATCTGATCATTCACCTGTACTAATAAAGTTATACGAACAGCCCATGATATTTGAGCCAAAAGTTTCTCTAACATCTCATAAAACTAACTGGTTGAAGTATAGGAAATATATCGGCAGCCACATTCATATTGTTTGGAAAATAAATACAGGAAGAGACATTGATGAAAGTATAAGAGGATTTAATGATGTTATTACATTGTTTCTTTTTGGTGTTGCCAATACAGCTGTATTAATAATAATTAGAAAGATCAATAGTATTGAAATAGAAAAACTTGTAAATGAGAAAAGGCGAGCTAGCCGCGAATGGCAGTTAAGCCGCTCCCCTTCAATTGAAATCTGCTGTACGTAAGTGAAAAAAAGCGCTGAAATGCGAGGAAGAACGCAACAATGAAAATTATATAAAGAAACTGTGTCCAAATTCTGACAAGCAAAACTCTCTTTGAAAAGCCCAAAAGTCTTTTCAGCCACCAGTAGATTACAACATGCCTCTAAGACAGTTGAATGGTAATTGCTTTGCAAATCACCTAGAAAAGGTATTTCAACCTAATTGCCTAAAGAACAACTTTAAGATGCCAACTTTGCCCAATACTGTCAACGAGTCGCTTGTGTCTATTAGGGCTTCGACTTCTGAAGTTACTAGAATCATAAAAGAGCTAAATCCGAAAAAGGCGTCAGGACACCATAATATTACTCCAAAAATGCTAATTTAGTTACCAAATATTGCTATAACGGTGCTCTCCTTGCTCTTTAATGCACTTCTTGGTTTCGGATACTATCCAACTTTGTGGAAAAAGTCGCAGATCATCACGATAGATACACCTGAGAAAGACTTAACAAAGCCGTCTTCCTACAGATCAATAAGTCTCTTACCCTGTATTTCTAAAATATTTGAAAAAGTGTTATTATCAGAGATGACTTCTTTCCTCGGCGAAAATAATCTGGCAGCATTCGGAAGCATTCGAGCACAGAAAGTACTGTTCAGCTATTTTTCTAGATGTAGCTCAGGCGTTTGATAAGGTCTAGCGTGGAGGCCTTTTATGGAAAATCAAAAGCTTTTTACCTTACGAATTGCATAAAACTTTGGAGTCATATTTAAAAAACGGGAAATTTACAGTTAAAGTAGCAGACTTCATATCAGAAGAACGAGTATTAAGGGCGTCAACCACATTCTTGAGCTTTTTAGGTTTTAAATAGATTTAAGATTTGAATACTTATAGTTAAGCTTTACCAAGCAGATCCAATAAATTTAGAAATATTGAAAAAAACCTTGAAGTTATGACTGTCAACAGTGACGCGGTCGCTAGTCGCGAATGCGACGAGTGTTTGTTTGATGACAGGAGAAATTTTGTCCATTTGTTTCGCTGCCTTATCCATTCTGGAGAAAGCAGAGCTATCGGCGCGGGTGTTGAGCCAATGATATCAATATCATCGGCGTACGCCAGCAGCTGTATACTGTTATAGAAGATGGTACCTTCTCTGTTTAGTTCTGCAGCTCGAATTGAAGAAGTCACACGAAGGGAGTAACGACATCTATTGACAAAATACAGACTTTTTAGACTACCAATATATCGACAGATTGACCGATTATTCGATAAAAAGTTTGTAACTTAGACTCCTGCGCCAAATAACAGTTATACAAGGTGCGTTCCAAAGTAAACAGGACTTAAAAAGAAAGAACAAATGGTTTTTTCGGCACAATCAATTTATTTTATTCAAAAAAGAACGAAATTTCTTCTTAAATACAGCTTTTGCACGGTCCAAAAGCATGTCGAACGAGTGTTTTAGTTCCTTGGCCGGTATGGTCGCCAGTATGCCGGTGAATGCCTTTTGAATAGCCTCTACGTCTGCATAACGCTTTCCTTTTATGGGCAAATGCATTTTACCGAAAAGGAAGATGTCGCACGGTGCCATATCAGGTAAATACGGGGAGTGGTGAATGGTTAAAATGTGATTTTCGATCAAATAATCGCTCACAAGCGTCGATCGATGAGACGGCGCATTATCATGCAACAAAATTTGTGCTGAAGAAACCGTGCACACACCTTTGGTAAGCCCAAATGTTCAATCAAAATGCGATAAATCGATGTTTTGGAGATGTTTAATTCCATTTCCATGAATTTTAATGATGGGATTGGCTGATTTCTGATGAATTTACCCACAGATTCGAGGGAATTTCCGGTTATCGCGGATTTCGATTGGCTCACATGTTGATCGTCATTTATGTCCTCACGACCACTTTGAAAGCGTTGAAACCACTGGTGCATTCTACTACGGGATAGGCAATCATCGCCATAAACTTGTTTCATCAATTGAAACGTTGCGGTAAAAGTTTTACTAACTTCACTTCCAATCAATAAAATGCGGTGAAATTCTCACTGGACAATCGATAAAGAAAAAAGATTCTAACGCACCAGTCGGCATATATAGATGGCGCCACCAGGGGGAGCTAGATTCAAAAAGTCCTGTTTACTTTGGAACGTTCCTTGTATATTAGGTTGTCAAATATCTGCCTTTCGCCTATTTATCTTTTGAATTTCGCGGTTATGTATAAAGCGCTACAGAGCTCGTATCTGGCAATACTATACTTGTTGACATAACCTACAAAACGATGCTATGCATGATTAGTTTGAATATTGCGTTCAACAGTTATAGACGTGTAAACATAGAGTTCATTAATGCCGAAATTTGCGCTACTTTAAAGATTTCCTTCGTTAAAGGCAAAGCATCGATTTATCGCACTTTGATCGAACATTTGGGCCTACGAAAGGTGTGTGCACGGTTTGTCCCGCACAAATTGACTGACGACCAAAAATTGCTCAGAATCAAACATTTAACCATTAACCACTCCCTGTATTGTTTAAAGCCAATAAAACTGTTCAAGCCGCTAGGTACCGAATATTTGGACCCCGGTACCTATAGCTGACATTTGATCGAGAATGTCGGTCAATGTGTTAGATATATCTATAAATGGAATTAAGGGATATTCTCTTATAATGGTATGTCTGCTTGTTAAAAATAGGTTGTATCGGACCAATACTTTCTTCAGGAAGACTTTGTACCGCATATATCGGCCAATATGTGAGTTATCTCAATAAAAATAGGAGAACGTGTTTACGGTGTATCATTGTGCCTAAAATATGTAGATAATTTGAGCGAAAACTTGACCTAGCCGCTATATAATTAATCTCAGGATTTTCGAACATCCGGCTGACTTCACTCTATACGATTGGATTTACACTTTAAAGTATTTCCCTGGCTTTGATTCTTGCAAGTTGCAAGAGTATAAATTGTTTGGTTACACCCGAACTTAGCCCTTACTTTTTTTTTTTTTTATTTTAAGTGTATATCAAACAAAAAGTATACTCATACTGAACCCCGCCGTAAATATAAGTATAATAGATTGTCAAAAAAGTCTTGCGGTATTTTCGCTAGTTGACGCTGAAAGTGCGAAGTTCTAGTTCGTCGCATCGGGTCATGCTATACCTTTTTGGAAAGCTCATTTCACGCGCTAATACGTGTTTGATTGATTTTCGTTTCTTTTAAGTCGTTCGTGAGTTATAGCGTCGCAAACATGGAGCAAATAAAGAGAAAATACGGCATATTTTACAGTACTACTACGGTAAAGGCAAAAATGCATCTCAAGCCGCCAATAAAATTTGTGCAGTTTATGGACCCGATACAGTTTCCATTTCTACTGCACAACGATGGTTTCAACGTTTTCGTTCTGGTGTAGAGGTGGTCGAAGATACGCTACGCTCCGGAAGGCCTGTCGTCGAAAATTGCGATAAAATCGCTGAATTGGTCGAAAGAGACCGGCATAGTAGCAGCCGTAGCATCGGTCAAGAGCTGGGCATGAGTCATCAAAAATTCATTTCAATTTCAAAAAAAAAAAGATGCAATAAAAGTATCGCAAGACTTTTTTGACAACCCATTATATTAATTACATTTGTTCTCACAAATTGCTCCCTTAAAAGCCCAGCGCGTCGTAGCTTCTCTCAGAAACCTCGTTCGCACACGAATGTATTGTTGCGGATGCATTTCAGTAACGGTAAACGGCAATTTTTGCCCGACAGTTTTTTGTGCTCTTTTTTACCGGCGTATCCACTCAACAATGCCATCAAGTTAAGTATTAAATTGATTATATGGAACAACAAAATTTTCATCGGCTTTCGCAAATAAAACTCTCTTAAAACGAACTTCAACTCTTTTTACTGCGTGTATGTCAATAACAGTTTAACTTGATCATATTCTGGTATCCTGGTTGTCTATGAATAAATATTTGCCCAAATATGCTCAGTAGACATGCCGGCAAATAACGCTGCTTTGAGCTGGACTAATTCCGATTGGAAGCGTTTACTCAAAAGACGAAAGTGATTGCAGATATTTTAAACAGGAAGTTGCAAAAAGATAAAAGGCCGTGACACTACATACATATAACTGAAAAGACACGTGTATTTATCACAACTGGTAATTGATGGCTGCCACATTTCTGACAGCTTGTAATAACCGCAATTTTCGGCGCTCTGTTGTTAAACAAGCATTAAAAACCCTGCAGAAAAATGAATAAAACAAGTTGAACACAAACGTAAAAACAGATAAAACCAGAAGTGAAACACATATGAAGAAAATATTGGGATCATGCAGTGCAATCGTAACAACAAGGCAGTACAAAAATTTAAACTGTTGCATAAAACTCATGCAATACATCAAGTGTATTTTGCCTGTAGCAATCCTTTACTTCAGAAAACACTTTCACTTGAAAGTAATTCAAAAGTGCATAAGATCTGTCATTTACCTAAATATGAATTTAAAATTCTGTAAATTGCTTTATAGTGATTTTCCTCTGTACTGTAAATGCAAGGATGGAAAGAATAATACTATATTTTATTTCTAGTTTCATTCCCACTATATTTAAGTCTATTTATTGTTACCAAAAAACACAAATGTAGAATAATGTTATTTTAAATCTCTCTTGATTTATTTACTTAAACTACTGAAATGATTTTAGTAAAATTTAACCCACTAGTTTACATCTCAATTATTTTAAAAGTCAAAACAATTCATGAATAAAAAAAAAAAAGTTCCCAAGAAAAGAATTTTAAAACACATACAACAAAAAATATTAATACAAAAAGTATAATTTTGAACCAAATCCGAGAAAAAAGTGGTCAAACCTCAACAATCGGCACAGTGGATACTCAATACGCTGAATAGATTTTTAGAGGGTGGACCATATATAATGTGAAAGGCTATTGGAAGAACAACAGCGCCTAGTAATCCACGCATAACTAGTGTCGCTCAGTAGCGCGTACATTATACAAATGTATGTACGGAAGTATGCAAAATTTCAGATCGATATCTCAAAAACTTTGCGTGTATTCATAATTTATAGGTTCTCTGACGTTAACTTTTGGGTGCTACAAACCATGCGACAAAATTAAGGGTATAATTATAAATATTATTGGTAAAAGTTAAGAATGTTCATATTATGTTATTAGCTAATAGCTTTATAATTTCATTTTAAAATTTCAAATAAAGGTCAAATTTCAATCCAGTTGACTTTAACGTCATCTTGATTCATATACAAAGCCAGATAATGAAAACTCAAATCGATTCAATTTCATTATATCACTCCAATTCCCTGATATAAACGGTTTAAAATAAAGTGGAAAGTCGAGAAAGAAGAACATTTTCCACGTAATTTTATAGCGGATGTATTCACTCGATTTTTAGAAGTCAATGGAGATGCTATCCTGAAAGCACTATTTGCATTTCGTCCGTTTTCACAGCATAACATCAGAAGTTTATAATAATGTTATCCACCAGATTTTGTTCAAATTGGCTACTTTCAACCAAATTTGGTGCATCGATAAGATTTATAAAATACGTACAGGTGTATGTAAAGTTGAATTAAGTAATGTATGGTACTGTATGGTTGCAATAACAAGAGATACGCCAAATAAAGTTTGATAAATATTTTTAGCGATTATCATTATATTACAATTGTAAATCTCTGAATTTTGAAACGCAAACCTTACCGTAAAACTATTTCTACTATCTGTTAAAAATTACTAAGAATGTTTATCTAATTGCACTAATATGATTTGGTCTTAGAAGGATTGAGTTTCTTAAACTATATACTAATATAATTCTATATAATTCATTAGAATAGACACAGAACCCAGTATTAAGTATTTTTGATGAATAATATTGGGTAGTCAAAAAAATCTTTTCGTATTTCTAATCAAACTTTAACTTATTTTTTGTATATTTATAATAATAAATAAATAAACAAATATATACCATTCTATAATTATAAAACTTTCAGTGTAAATCAAAATTTCGAAATTTCCGGAATACAGCGTCGTTTCATTTGTGGCTTGTGCGGCATTTTTCTCTTTTTATAGTCTCGCAACAAAGTTGCTAAGGAGAGTATTATAGTTTTGTTCACATAACGGTTGTTTGTAAGTCCTAAAACTAAAAGAGTCCGATATAGGGTTATATATACCAAAGTGATCAGGGTGACGAGTAGAGTTGAAATCCGGATGTCTGTCTGTCCGTCCGTCTGTCCGTCCGTCTGTCCGTCCGTCCGTGCAAGCTGTAACTTGAGTAAAAACTGAGATATCATGATGAAACTTGGTACACGTATTTCTTGGCTCCATAAGAAGGTTATGTTCGAAGATGGGCAAAATCGCCCCAGTACCACGCCCACAAAATGGCGGAAACCGAAAACCTATAAAGTGTCATAACTAAGCCATAAATAAAGATATTAAAGTGAAATTTGGCACAAAGGATCGCATTAGAGAGGAGCATATGTGGACGCAATGTTTTTGGAAAAGTGGGCGTGGCCCCGCCCCCTACTAAGTTTTTTGTACATATCTCGGAAACTACTATAGCTATGTCAACCAAACTCTATAGAGTCGTTTCCTTCAGGCATTTCTATATACAGTTCAAAAATGGAAGAAATCGGATAATAACCACGCCCACCTCCCATACAAAGGTTATGTTGAAAATCACTAAAAGTGATTAAAGCCCACTTATGGACCAAAAACCATATCTCGGGAACTACTCCACCAATTTCAATGAAATTCGGTATGTAATATTTTCTTAACACCCTGATGACATGTACAAAATATGGGTGAAATCGGTTCACAACCACGCCTTCTTAAATTCCATCTGATGCCTTCTCTGTATAATATATACATTAGGAACCAATGATGATAGCGGAATAAAACTTTACACAAATACGGTATTTGAAAAATATGTAAACGACTGATAATGAAATCTCGATTATCACTTTATCGTGCGAGAGCATAAAATGTTCGGTGACACCCGAACTTAGCCTTCCTTACTTGTTTATACATAAATTTCAAAATATAGCGAATTTCTTCATTATTTTCACTCACTTTTGAACAGCTGTAATTTTTTTTAAATTTTGCCGAATTTAGTTCGTTTTAGTTGAATGAAGTTTAAAATCTTACTAACTTTCCAATACTTTTGGTATGACACAATGTGATTGGTAGCACTGGAGATATACGACTGCAACGACATACAGTAGCGGATAGTGAAATCCGGACAACTAAAAAATCATAGTTTTTCCTTATTATTTTAGGGGAATGTTAACATTTTTTATTATAAAACAATAATATATATTTAGTACATTAGTATTAAGCGTAAAAAAGTCAATGTTGTGGATTGTACTTATAAAATTTTTTTATATTATTTTTAGATATTGTATCGTTTTGGTAGCTAGCATTATAAACAGTGATAAATTTGTTTTATTTACATTAAAGAAATGATTTTATTGTTTTAGTTGAAGGAATCATTAATCTATACAAAAACACTCTTTTACCATTTTGTCAAACCTCTTTTGCTTTTTATAACGGCTTTTATACTCTCGGGCATTGAATTTATCCTGTTTGTAATTGTTCCTGCTCCAATACCGTTATACCACGCTTCTTGAAGAATTTCATCCAATTCTGCTAAATTCTTTAATCTCTTCTGTGATACCTGAGCCTTCATTATAAATGGGATTGAGATACGGACTGTTACCTGGCCACTCCAAAGTCGCGACCCCGATTTTTGATAAATAATTCTTCACCTTAGAGAAAGAAAAAAAGACAAGTATAAAATTTGTAATTAAAATTGTAGTAATAAACTCTAGTTGTACAAAATAACCGATACTTACTAATTTGGCACGATGGCAGGGCGCGGAGACATCCTGAAAAATAAGGACATCCGCTCGTGAAAAATGGTTTGCCATTGAAGATATTAAATTTGTCTCAAGTCTTAGTCCCATTGACGGTTCCTTCTATTAGGGCTAGTTGCCCAAGGCTCACCAGTTCTCCTTCTCTCGTATGACATACCGTCGCTGCAAAAAATGTTAAATTTGGACAATCAAGTTGAGTCCAATTTTAATGTCCTTTGTCCATCGTAAACGGTTTTGACACATTTTTGACATTAAAAGTGGTTCTTTTGCGGCCCGACGAGCGTTCAAACCAACCTCTTGAAGCCTTTGTCGAACAGTTCTTGCGCTAACTTCCATACCGCCATCTTCAAATAACTCCACTATAATGTCTTCAGCAATTTTGAAGCGATCCCTCAAGTTAACGTTCTATCACCCGATCTTCCCTAGAACTTGTCTTTTGCTTTGCTCCAGAGCCAGTTTTTTCCTTAATAGACCTGGTTTCATCGAATTTTTTTAGAAATTCTACCATAGAAGGTTTTCTGAAGCCAACTCTAACACTAATTTCCCGAATCGTCAGATTTTCTTTTCGCAAAATCAAAATATTACCTTTTTGCAATTCGGACATTTTTTTTTAATTTTGGCATATTTAAGCTTTAACGAAGCACGAGCACGAAATAAACTTTTAACTATTGAAAACAAACTAAAAGTTGTTACAAAACGTGTACAGAGAAAAAATTTATGTGAAAGAATAATCCTTTCAGCAGAAAATTACACTTGTCGGTTACAACCGTGTTTTAAATACAAACCCAAGGTTATCCGGATTTCACTGTCAGCTACTGTATATTGACAAAATACGAAACTACTTTTTCGACTACCCAATATTAAAAAAAGTCAACGAAGAGATTCAAATAAAAAACGTTTACAGATAAAACCTCAAAATAGATTTCACTCTCGAAACATCAAGTAGCTCTAAAATCAATGTTCCACATGCACAACAAAGGTGCAATCATAATCCGCTGCATAGGGCAAAGTACTGCAAGCGAAAAAAATTAAACTGAAAGACAACAAACGGATTAAGCAATGCGCTTCCGCTTACAATTGCCAACAAACTGAACCTGTTCGTATTTACAATAAATATATTTGCGCCCTTCATTTAAGCTTGTTTCTGAAGTATTTCGTCTCGGTGGATGCAATCGAAAAGAAAAGTTTGAAAGCTTACTCCAGCACGTACGGTGAATTGTTTCATTCGCCATTACTCATATTTAGCATGTTTCTGCAGGTTATGTTCACCTTACGATTGGCTGTCTGTCAGGTTGACCTTGAAAGTGTTTCCTGGTTCGGCTTTTGTATCTTTAATGAAATAACATTGCACGCGTCACGACGACGTTGCGGTGAAGAATGTGATTCAGAGAGAACGAGTTTCTTTTATTTTCGCTTAGTATTTTTATGCTTTAGTTCTTAAAGGTGTCTCATCTCCTCACTCAGCGCTCGCAGCTTAATCGATATTTCTTTTTATTTTCGCCGCACACCCAAAATGATTACTGCAAATTTTAATGAAGATCTTGTAGTTTCGTCATTCTTGCGCACATTCTCCGCTTCGAAATCTGCTTGTCTGACAATCTCGGGGTAATATTCATAGCTTGCTTGGGCCTGTGGCACCTTCAAGAGTTACTTTGTTGTAAGCTATGCGACAACTCTAAAATTGAGTACCGCTTATCATACTTTCGTTACTAGTGTTATAGTTTTGTCACCTAACGGTTTTACGTATCACCTAAGACTAATCTAGGTAGATATAGGGTTATATATATAGAAATGATCAGGATGACAAGAAAAGTTGAAATCCGGGTGACTGTCTGTCTGCCCGTCGATCCGTGAGTAAAAATCCACACATCCCTTACACACCCCCCCCCCCCCCACTTCCCCAAATCACCATTAATCAAAAACTTATAAAAAGCCATAACTAAGCACTAAATGAGGATATGAAATTGTAATTTGGCACAGGGCATCATAGTAGCAAGAGGCACCTGCGGGTAAAAAATTTTGAAAAAGTGGGCGTGGCCACGTCCTCTAATATGTTGAATGAAACCATTAAAGCTAAAACCACCAAATTTGCTGAGTACAAATCTTATAAGAACTACTACCGATAGTGTGAAATTGGATGAAATCTTCATATAACGGTACTGTTCTAAATTACTAAAAGCGCAATAAATCCAAAACTAATTACGCCAGAGACATAAAATCCTCCAAGATGGTATGATGAGACTTTTTGGTGAATACTATATCTTGCGATTCGACCAACCGCTTTCGACTAAATACAGTGTGAAAATGGGCAAAATTGGACTACAACCATATAACAAAATTTAAAATTCCATTTGATTCTTTCACCTTCTAGTACACAAATGAGGAAGTAATTAATATAACGCAATAAAATTTGCAGTAATAATAACTTTAAAGTATTTTGACAAAAATTGTCCAAGTCCAATTAAAACTGTTCAAGACCCTAGGTACAGAATATGTGGACCCCAGTATCTATAGTTGACTATTGTTATTTCCTCTTTTTTAGTGGAGAAGTTTACATTAATGAGGAAATTAAGAAATTGTTTAAAATTTCTTTAAACGCAAATATAGTATTTTTTATACTCTCGCAATATGTTGAACCAGAGGATATATAGTATGTATATTGATTGACAGTAGTTGGTATTGCACATTAGCGTAATCGGACCATTACCACCCTCTAAGATGAAAAAATTTTAAAAAACAAAAGGGGTTGGGGATATAAAGAAATTTTTTTCCCAAAAGGAAAACACATCCATGTTTTTTAAAGAATGATTTTTTTTGAGGGCTACCATACCGAGAGTCCAGATTTGAAAAAAATTTAAAGGGTTTTTACATCCCAAATCCCCTTGAATTTTCTTTTCTTTATATTCAGACCCATTTAAAAAATTTTGCCCCTGATTGCCCACAAAAAAATTGTTAACTTAAAATCGCACGGGAACCAAAACCATTTAGATAACATTTTTAAAAATTTTGTTTTAAATACAGGTCCCTTTCCCAAAAGAAAAAGGGACTTTTAATTGGGCCCCGGGGTATTAATTCATTGGTTAGAATTCCTTTTTATCGATTTCCAGGAAAATTTTAAACATTTATGTTTGATTTATGTTTTGAGCCAACATTTTTAACCCGAAAGGGGTTGCGTTTTAAAAAAATCCCCCATTGTTTCAGAAAAACATTTTTTAGATAAAAAAAAAACCCAATAAAAACCATATCTTAAAAACGAAGATGCCCCCCTTGGGGTCGGAACTTTTTGGGTGGGGAAATTTGAAAACCCATTTTGACCCATTTAGGGGCCCAAACGAGTAAAATGAGACCAACCCCAAATTTTTGGACCCCCCGATCCACCATCCCAGTGGCCCCCCTTTGAATCCCCGGGGGTTTACAATCTTTCCCAAAATCACCTTTTTTCCTTTTTGGGAAAAAAACTGGTTTTTTTTCTTTTTTTTTTTATTTTTTTATAAAATATTATTTTTCTAAATTTATTTCAAATAAAAAAATAAAAATTAAATTTTAATGAGTTTTTAAAAACCAAAAAATTATTTTTGAAGTTTTTACTTTTGGGGGATTCCCTTTAAATTTTGCCAAAACAGCTTTAATTTTTCCGGATTTTTTGGGAAACCAGTTAAATTTAAATTGTTTTTTAGGTGAGGGAAATTTTTTACTTAAACGGGGACATTTTGATTTAAATATTTTTAAATTTGCAGAATGTCCCGGAAGGGGTTAAAAAAAATGATATTTATATCATTAAATTGATCTTTCCAAACCAAAAATTCAACTTTTTTAAAAACCCTAACCTTTTTCGTAAACATGGGTTTCGATGGGAAAATTTTTTTGTGGCAAAATCCCGGCTTTTTTCCATAAACAAAAAACAAGATATTTTGAACCCATAATAAATTTTTTTTTATTCTTGTTTACAATTTTTGAAAAATGCCAAACATGAAAAGTTTTTGTAAAAAACATTGCAATAAAAATTTTTTAAAAACAACCTAAAAAATTTTGCCATTTTTGGGCCCACATAAATCCACCAGCGGCCGGGGCCACCAGAACACAATTTTTTCCGGGTTTGATGTTACCGATCCACCGGAACCACGCCCCCAAAAATTTGACATGTCGGGGGATTAATCGGGGGAAAATTTTTTAAGGGGGGAATTTTTTAATAATTTTTTGGGAAGGTCCACCCCTGAAAAATATAAAAAAAAAATTAAAATTTACAATTTAAAATAAATGAGGAAAATTC
Source organism: Bactrocera neohumeralis (assembly GCF_024586455.1). Classification (NCBI taxonomy): domain Eukaryota; kingdom Metazoa; phylum Arthropoda; class Insecta; order Diptera; family Tephritidae; genus Bactrocera; species Bactrocera neohumeralis. The sequence goes on from NC_065919.1 coordinate 37,794,235, forward strand.
CCCGGAAGAGTTTCCTGTTTGATTTGAGGTTTTTTTTTCCTTTTCCGATCTTGGTCCAGGGGGTTGTTTTATCCGTTAAACAATGGAAACGGGGCCCGTTAGGGGGAAACAACCAAAGCAGGGTTTTTTTTAACAGAAAGAATCAACCTACCCCGACCCATTTTGTTGGTCCCGCGGGGATTTTCCCAAAAATGTACCAGATATTTTTGTTGAAAACCCCATTTAAATTTTGTTTTTGTTTTCGGTGGTTTAGGTTGTTTTCGAACCAATAAAAGAATTGCCCTAAAAATAAAAAAATTTAGGTTTTTTTCCCACCTAGTATGATATTTTTAAAATTTTACATCTTTTATCATTTTTTTGCCATCGAAAAAACCAAAAAATTTAATTAACTTTTTGAATCTTTTTTTTTAATTTTTTTTTTTAAAGAATTTTTTGATTTATCCGATGAATTTATCATTTTAAATTTTAAAATTTTAAAAAGAGGGTTTCCCAATATGATCCATCTTACAACCAAACTCACTTTTAAGGGAAAAAAAAGATCTTTTTTGGAGGAACCCTTTGGTTTTCCCATATTTCTTAAACCCGGTTGGAAAGGGGAATCATCGTCGGGGACCAGATGACATTGACGTTGCCCTTTTCGTTTCCATAAAAAGGGTTCATTGATGGGGATCGTGCAAACTCTTTGAGGGTTCGGGAACCCACGCAAAAGGAGAGCCAACCGCATTTCAGAATCAAAAAATTTTTTTAAAACAAATACTTTAAATTGTTTTTTCTTTTCTGTTTTGTCTTTTTTAAAGAATTATTAAATTTATTAATACATTTTTTAATTATTTAAAACAAGTTTTTCCCAAATTCCCAAACAACTTTCTTAATTGAATAGTGAATGATTTATGGGAAATTTTTTTTTTTTTTAAGCTCTTAATAAAAAAAATATCTCAAGAAACCCGATGGTTTTAAAAAGATTTAACAAAGAGAACCAAAACAAAATTTGTTGGGTATATGACCATTGTTTTGATAGTTGTTATGTTGTTTATCTCTTTAGAAGGGGGTTATTTTCAAAATTTTTTATTTGGGAAATTACCCAAATTTTTTATTTTTTTTTTAAAACCATATTTTGTTAGTTTCCTATTTTAGAGGGAATAAGAATGAATTAATTTTAACTATTCCAAAAATTTGCCCCACCCAAAAATCACCCCAAATTGGGGGGCACGAATTGTTTTGGGTTCCCCAAAAAGTTTTTTTTTGATCCAATATGATTTTCCCAAAAAGATTTTTTTTCCTCCCACACCTTTTCGGCCCCCTTAAAAAGGGATATTTTTTTCCGGGAAACAAAATCCAAAAAGGCCGGAGACCATAAAAATATATAAATCGAGTTGAGGCGATTTTCTATCCCCAATTCGTAAAAACTTCAAGAAAAGGAAAAAAAAGGGGACAGGTTTTTTCTAAAACAAGAAAATTGAGAAATTGCAAACCCCTAGATATAGCTGCCAAACAAACCCCCAACGATCGGGAACCGGGGGGTGAAAACTTTTAGACGTGGTATCTTCACGAAATTTGGGGTGATTCCGGGAAAAAAATCCCAAAAAAGTTTTAAACAACATAAAGCCTTCCACAACTGGGAAAAATAAAGGGGAAAAACAAGGTATTTGTTTGGGGAAGTTTTAAGTTTTTTTGTTTTGTTTTTTAAAATTAAACTTTTAAACAATTATGAAAACCGTAAAAATAAAAGGGGCAATGGCAAAAGTGGCAGAATAAAAAACATCAAAGGTTAATAAATCCGGGAAAAGGGTTTTCCCGAACGGGGAACATCAAAAACAAATTTATCATTGAAATTTGAAAAAAACATTCCCCAAAAATGATTTTCGTTTTTTCCGAACATTTGGGGTTACCAGTGTGCATTTTTTTAGACAAAATTTTTTCACGATAATGGCCGTCTTTTATCGA
>NC_065919.1:39136015-39256462 GCF_024586455.1 Bactrocera neohumeralis
ATGTCGGATTGTAACTTTTGAAACACATAAAATATCGGCCAATCTGTGGGGTCTATTGATATTGATTTGAAGATAATACTTTTAAGATAACAGCATGTGTCAAAACTAGATAAAACCGATTTGACCCCATATACCTAGTATAAAGGTTTTCAAAAATCCGCTTAATTTTATACCTTGTGTATTGATAAATTTTAAAGGTATCTTAATGAAACACAGAAAGCATCTATTTGCATTAATGAAAAGTCTTCTTACCAAAACGCAATAAAATCGAAACAATATACTAACAAGCTTCTCGATATATAATAAAAGACTTTCAAACTTCCGGTTGGCTTTATACAGTATACATTCTTCAATATGTAATATACCTTAGCATAATTGAGTAAAGTTATGATCCATTCAGTCTTCTGTCGAATAACGAATGTATTTTTTTAGTCTCGCAATATAAAGAGTTTTCCCCGCTATTGATTTTTTGGAACTGCGAGTGTATAAAATGTTCGGTGAATGCAATATCTAAATTTGCCGGCATTTCAATTAATCTTCACAGTTGACGAAATGAAGCACTATTACGTCCATATTTTGTATACAATTTTCGAACTGCAGCCGCCAAGCTTTTAATAAAACTTTAAATTAATATTAAAATCTCAATTTTGGCACACCCTTTGTCACTAAATAGTATTCAAATTTCTTACTTTCAAAGAAAAAAGTATTGATTTTTATTTTTAATATTTTAAAATCTTTTCCAGCAGCTGCAATGGGAGTGGGTGTCAGACGGCCGCTAGTTTACAACTATGTACAACCGCACCATCCGTATTACCGCGCATAAAAACAACGATCTGCTGCCTGAATCACGCCACTCTTAAGTTATCTGCAACTCCTGTTTGTTATGTCTTTTTAGATTGTAATTACAAGTTATATTTGTAATTTATTTACCGTAGATTTTTAAAGCAATCATATAAAAATGTGCTGAAAATACAAAAAAAAAATAATAATCATAATATACAAGTATGCGTCTTTCTAAAAGATTTAAACTAAATGCTAATACAGAAAACTGTTGGACACACATGCGTCAAAAATTAGTTCTTTTTATATTACAGAACAAGTTATACTAAATAAATGCAGTTTAGCAAGAAATGCTACAAAATCTAAAAAAAAAACAAAAAAAAAACTTTTTAATCTTAAGATTAGCCTTACATACGTTAAAGCAACTGAAACGAATTCTAAAAATAAGTACTTGTAGGATAAGTAATCTGCCCTGTGTTGCCAGTTCGATGGGAAAAATAGCCCTCGAAAGAGATTACGTTTTTGTATTTGTTGTTATTTATGAAAAGTATTTCTTACCCTGGAGTTGTTAAACCTTTCGATTTTTAATTTGTTTACGAATGTTTAGATTAACTAAAGAAAGTGAACAATAAAGCAATGTTGAAAGCTTCATTCGTTTTATTTTCATTTTTGATTTTAATAAATTATTGTACAATAAATAATAAAATAAATATTACATTACAAAAACAAAACAATATTTATACAAATTTTCTCTCTTATATAAAGCGATAGTCGGGAAAGGAATTTAAATAACGGGGTTCTAATATCATATATAAACATATAATTGTAGTAGATAAAACAGTTAGATGTATAAAAGCACCGTTACATATAATTATTTTCCATTTATTCCAGAAAGTAATATATTTTGTTGGTAAAATAAATATTTAATAGATACCTTTTATTAAAAGCCCGAATAAAAGTCTACAATATTGGTTTGTTTGTGTTCGTAGTCTTACCCAACAGAACCGACTGAACTTGCTCAGCTGAAGTTATTGGCTTTGGATTTTTACATTTTATTGCAGTTTTTCTGCAGCTGCTTTTCAATTAATATTTTTTAAGTTTTTATATATTTATTTTTCTTTTTTGCTTACGCCTTTCCTTCCATCTTTAAATATTCTTATTCGATTGTACTTATACATATGTTCATAAGTAATCGTTTGTACCACATAAATTAAGTATTGACTATCTAGCGTATGCTTAGTGCACTTCCTCTTTGGGCATTTGTCCGTTGTATGCCATATCCTGTGCTTCCTGTGCGATTATTTGCGCCGGCACTTCGGCCATGCCCTCTATGAAGCCGTTCAAAGCTCTCGCCCAACCCGAACTGTAGGTGTCGTGATGTGGTATTTCAACGATGTGCTTTTTCTGAGACAGTAATTTCTTTAATGCGATTATCACCGACAGCAGCAGTGCAATTTTGGAGACAATTAACGCTTTGCCCGCTAGCAGGAATAAGCCCTTGAGCATTATAGCACCCACCATGCCCGCCTTCGCCATCATTACCATCAACATTGGGCCCATGTTTTTCATCTTGCCACGTCCCTCCTCGAACGTCTCAACCGGGCTCACCGATACGCCAAAGTTTAAATTGCCTTTGGGTTCGGTGGTGAGCACGAAGTCTGCATTGTCGGAAAATTTATAGCGCAGCGTACGTGATCGTATGAATTTCCAAATTTTTCCAGCCACCAGCAGACCTAGCGTCTCATCATCTGATTCAATGGAACGTGCCAGCATTAAATCATCATCGGGGTCATCCGGGATGGAGTCAATATCTCTGCAATTGAGAAATTTGAAATGAATTTGAAACAGTGCCTTGGTATTCTTGTGTTCGTGTCAATGTTTAACAAGCAAGGCATTATATTGTTACGTTTGTTGGATTTTGATTTCGACATTTATCCACCGAAATGATTTCACTTAGACAATTTGGGGTTGCATCTACTTAATACTTACCTATTTTGCGAAACCCTTAGATTCTCATTGATATCGATTGAAGATTTTTTAAATATTCGATTCATGTACACAATCAATTTGAGCATCATACACGAATGATTATCCCTCTGACTACATTTTATGTTGAGTTTACGCAGGAACCCTTCTTCCAGTTGGTTACGATTCACAATGGGAATCTGTTGGTGAATTAAAAAAAGTGATATAAAAATATGTATTCGCTCGAGGTAAGATTGAAAAGTGCTATCTCATAATACCTATACGAAAAAGGTATTAATAACATATTACACCACAAAAATAATATTTTATAATTAATTATATTCAAAATTCACAAGTGTTCAGAACTCAAGAGTTCTGATGAGGACTCATAATTTAGAACAAAACGGAATCAGAAAAAACTGAAAATAGGAAATAGTGTTAATGACTTGAAAGTGATTTCAAAAACTTGATTCCTTCAAAATTTACTCCTTCCATATTAATATAGCGTTTTTTTTGCACATGAAGTGTTTAGGAAGAAATAAAATGCGTATAAATTAATGTGATTGATTCCCTTTGCCCATGAAGCTCACCAAACAGTGACTTTTTGGGGATGTAACCGCTTATAAAGTATCATCACTGCAAATGACACAATTTTGTTTATTAACGTATTTATTCAACCAAAAGTGATCTTCATCGCTGAACAAAATTTTCTTGTGAAAATCGGGATCGGAGGCCCATTTTTCAAACTTGCGACGCACTTGATGGTCGTTCGGATTTTTCGCACGAGTTGGATTTTGTAAGCTCGCAAATCAGAGTCCTAAAGATGCGCATTTTCTATTAGAGTAAAGGTGGTGTGAAACCGATTCATAGTAGCTTGAATTACTAACTTTGCTGAAAGATTATTATCTCGATTCGTTAGGTAGCTGTTCACAAGAAAGGCGGAGCGTTGTCGTGGTGCAACTTCCAATCGGCTGCGATGTCTTGTCGGATCCGATTGATCATTCATTTGAGTCTCTTGAGGACAAACTTGGCGCTGACGGTTTGTCCGAGAGGAACGAATTCACGGTGGACTATGCCTTTGATGTCAAAAAAGACGATGGGCATCGTTTTCTCACTTGCTCATTCTTCCGGTCTTCATCAGCGGCCCTCCAAAAAGGCCTGGTGTAAAGCAACATCATATCAAACGTGTCCGTCGCAGATTTACCGAGTTTCACACAGAATTTAATCGCGTACCGCTGCTCTAACGAACGCTGCATTTTCGACTTGCACCACTCATAGAAACACGTGGCGCGAAAATGTTTGTCCCTACTCTCCAGGTGCTCGGAGAGAACCTCTACCAAAGCCAGTCGGTGCGCGCACGCTCGGAAGTACAGTCGCAGCGGAAAAAAATCAGTCCTATATGTATATTATAGTTTTGTTCTCCTAACGGTTGTTCGTTTCACCTAAAACTGAAGATAGATATAGGGTCATATTTATAACAAGTAAGGAAGGGCCAAGTTCAGGTGCAACCGAACATTTTATACTCTTGAAACTTGTCTCAAAGCCAGGGAAATACTTTAAGGTGTTGAACCAATAATATACATAGATTAAAATCAGCCGGATGTTGGAAATCCTGATATTAGTTATATAGGGGCTAAATTTATCTATTTAAGGCACAAAGATACACTGTTATGAGTAAAATACGCTCTTTTATTTTCATTGGGATAACTCACATATTGGTCGATAAATGCGGTACAAAGCCGAAAATCTTTATATTAAGTATATGGGGTCTAAGGGAAGTATTGGTCCGATTCAATTCATTTGTGACATACAGACATCATCACACACATTGACCGATATTTTCGATCAAAAGTCAACTATAGGTACCGGGATCCAAATATTCGGTACCTAGAGGCTTGAACAGTTTTTGTTGAATTTCAACAATTTTTGGCATAAAGTGGCACACACTAAAAACATTATTAGTGCAAAGTTTCATCTGTACTGGAAACACTTAAGCTACAACAACCAATTTAGCTGAGCGCAAATCTTATAAGAACTTCTATCGACAGTGTGAAAATGGATGAAATCGAACTCACTCGCTCACTCCCCATATATACATATCGGTACTGTTCAAAACTATTAAAAGAGCGATAAATCAGTAACTAAATGCGCCATAAACATTAAATTTTACCACATAAATGGCATGAGAAAGCTTTATAAGAGCTGGTGTGAAAATTGCACGATGTGACTAATTTACTCAAAAAGGCGTATTACATCTCGTGCAATCCTGCACTTGCAAAACGTGGATCGAGACCACTTTGGTGAAAAACGGAAAGCGGGAAAAGAAGTCCGTTTTTACTAGAGAGAATATAAATTAATAAGTCTAACCTCATTAGACAGACAAGCTTCTCTGAGCTAACATAGCAGAAACCCAGCACGCTTATACGAAGGATAGATCAACGGAGACTACTCTTCACTCGCTAACCCTAAAGACAGAAAAGCTCTATAGCATAAGGAATATTCTGTGGGCGTCTTTCTTGACTTAAGTGGAACATTCAACAATGTATAACACATTTGTTGAAAGTCTGGATGTAGCCCGGATAGAGCGCATGGATAAAAACTTTTCTGAGCTGCAGAAAGATCAACGCGGAATGGAACGAAGTCACATTGCTCATATTAGCGCAATTGGAACTCCTCAGGGGGTGCACTGTCACCACTCTTGTGGTCCCTTGTTGCTTCTGAAAAAATTGCAAGGAAAGCACCCAAACTGAGTGGGAGCCGTAATTTATTGTTCAGAGCTGGATTTCAGGCAACCCTTCCAACTTCCAGCGCATTAAAGTATCTTTACTGGGTTCCAGGCTACAAAGTAATTCTGGGTAACGAAATAGCTGATGAGATGCTGGCATCACATGCGAGCCGGTTAGGCATAAGTAAATACAGAAATAATGGCATGAGTGAGCTGCAACACTTGCTATCTATTATCTAAAGTTTCCAAAAAATGTTGATATCTTGTATAACGAATACTTCAGTTCAAATTAAACTGAACCTCCAACTGGCATTACTAAGGACCAATAGAAGATCTATGTATGGCGTGCCGGCCAGTATAAACTAACCCATTGACATCTATCTAACAACTTAAAATAGCGATTTCTCTTTGGAATTTTCAATACTTTTTTCAATACTCGTTTTAAGAAGTGAGACTTTACGATCACAGTTGATTGTATCTGTCTTTTTTATCTATCTTATTTTTATTTAAAGCAGGGCATGGTACAAGTATATAGCCTGTATGAATAACTTTTATTTTTATCGTCTGTTTGATAAATATAGGAATTTCCAAATTGCCTGTATTTTATTGATACAAGTCTTTTTGTATTGCCTGTTTTGTAAATGCAGGACGTTTTAATTTTTCCGAGCACTAAATCCGGTACGAAGGACCAATGTTAAATTTCAGTGAAGTGATTATACGTTCTTACCACTGGTAAGGGAAAAATCAAGAATTTCATTGAGTAAGAATGTATTCTTATTCTTTTTTTTTTGTTTTGATTGAGTTTCGTTTCATATAGTTTGGGGTTTCACATAGACTCATAAAGTTATAAATTATAACGATTCGAAAACATAGCGTTCAGAGTTGTAATTGCGTAAACTTATTTTAGTATTCAAGCCAACAACAAATTTTTTAAACTAGTATAAAAATTTATGATTTTACGATGCTTTATGACACGTTGTGAGTACCCCAAGTATTATACATTATAATAGTAATCATACATAAGAAAACAATACCAAAACTTTTATTTACTCTCATCGGTCTTGGGTCACACTATCCAATTTCATCAATTTTTTTATCCCATCGATTTTATCTCATTCTGTGAAGTCTAGACAGTTTCGGGAAGATTAAAACTGATACAACGTTAAAATAACCGAAAAGAGTCCAATAAAAATTCTAACGTCAGAATTTATTATAAAAACCGGCTTTTAAAATCCTGGAAATTTTAAACCAGATACAAAACATCTATAGGATTGATCCGAGTGTATGCGTATTATTTATCAAAAAGTGTTTTCACGCCCTTCGACTTCCAATGAATAACTGAAACAACAATGTATAGTACTGTGGGCAAAAAATAGTAAGGCTTTTTAATTTCAATTTCTCGCGATAACTTATTCGTCGAAATATTCTTTTTAAGGTTGGTATGGCTGTCAGTGGCATCTGTGCCAAATGTCACATCAAAATACTCATTAGTGTTTAGTACACGCTTATCTTTCTGAAGTACATAAAGTGTATTCGGCGATTTTTACGATGAGTAAAATTATTCAACAAAGAAGTTCCATTAAATTTTGTATACGGATCAAATTTCTGGTGCCGAAACGTTTGGAACGTTGAAAAAGGCCTTCGGTGATAATTCCTTTTCACGAGCAAGTGTTTTGGGTTGGTACCAATATTCAAAAAGGATCAAGGACGCGGTGGCGAAGAACCATGTCTAGAACGTCTTTCAACATCTACTGATGATCAACACGTCAATAAAATAAAGGAATTGTACTTTAAAATCGACGATTAACAGTCAGAAATCTTTCTGGCATTAGGATCAGTGAAAGTCGTTTTGAAAGATCATTTGGGTCTTAGGAAAGTGAAAACACGATTTCCTCCAAAATATCTAAATTTTTTCGAGAAACAGCGTCGCATTAACGTCTGTGAAAGAATGTTTTCTGACTACCAGGATGTCATGAAACATATTATTACTGGTCATAAGTCTTGGATCTATGTTTACGACCTGCGAACAGAATATCGTGACAAAAATGAGCTAGAGTCGAAAAAACCTCGTCAACGCAAGTCAAAAATCAATTTTTCTTCATTTATCCGGGTGTGCTATTTACTTAGTTTACTCAAACGATCGCTCCCGGGAAACCGTTTTAAGTCAATTGAAGATATTAAACGAGAAGATTATTCCGGAAATTGACTTTAACAACTTTTTCGAGGATTGGAAAAAACGTTGCCATAAGTGTATGTGTAGGTGTGTAAATCGTCATTTTATTAAATATTGTATCATATTAAAGTTCAATTATTTATTTGTAAAAATATTCTCAAGCCCGAAACGTCAAATTCTTCTTATTCTCTAAACAGTCCATTTTATATTTGCTACAAAGTTCTTATGACAGTATTTTTGGGTGATGATCTGAAATTTTGCACACGTCTTTTCCTAAACAAGTGGCTGCTCATTTGACGGAAATGCCGATATTGGACCACTACAGAATATAGCTGTCATATACACTCATCGATCACATTTAAGTTCTTCTTCACGATTTAGCAAAGATTATTGTCCAAGTTACAATCTCCGAACAAATTGTTCAGATTGGACCACTATAGCATAAAGCTACCATACAAACTTACAGATCAAAATCAAGATAAGGATCTTCATAAACGGTATTTTTTCTTATTAAGTAAACTGAATAATTACCGCGTTTTCACTGGAACTGATGGCGGGAGTAGCTTGCACAGAAGCGAAGGCTAGAAGTGTTATTACACCGAACGATATTAGCGCTTTCATTTTGCACTCGTGTCAAACAGTTTTTACCGCTTCTGTTTTAGGATCTATTGAAGCGAGTAACCAGCAGCACAATACACTTTGCTTTTGAATATTCTGTAGTATACAAATTTATATAGCTCACTATTCCCGACTTAACGCACACACACACACTCTCAAATTAACCGCACTACTGCACTTTAACCGCTACATATGTGTTTAATTACACAGGATAACAAGCGCATGCGTTGCAGGACAACTCAAAAAAAGTACTCTAAAGTTACAAAAAGTCGTAATGTTCGAAAGAGAATGACGAACAGTTAATTAGCGCAAGCGAAACGAATGATATCCTTATTACATGAGCACTTTTAATCCTTCAGCTGTTAGTCCTTTTGATAGTAGAGTATAAACTTGCACACTTGCACCTTAAATTATTTTGCTATTTTATTTTGAAATCACATTGACACTGCACGAGCGCTAGAATGCGATGACATCGTCATGATATCAAGAGACCTAATGCGAATTTCATGCTCGTGATTAAGATTTTATATGCACTACTAACGTACAGGCGGCAAGCGACGTCTTCGAGGCAGCTTGGATTGCTGCACTTCGCAGTTAACCTAACTGTTGTTGCTGCTGCTGAGCGGGATCAGGCTGCTGGTTGTAGTTGTTAGAAAACCCGATCGGTGGCTTAGTTGTAGAATCCCAGTTAGTTAAATGAATGAGTGATATGCCAAAAGAAGCAAGCAGACAGCATGTTGCAAGCAAAATACCAACGGGTTCAAATTTGAAAAAGAGAACAACAACAAATGCACAAACTTGACTTTTCAAGTGCAAGGAATGAGATGTTATAGCCGTTCGCACTGGTTGTTGCTGTTGTTTGCGTGTGTCGCACTTTGCAACTTGCAGCAAATAAATCAAGACGGAGGCAGCGAATTGCTGGAGTAGGCTTTAGTTTCATAAACTTCTTTGTTTTTGTTAATCTATTAACGCTTAAATAGTCGCAAACACACATATACACACATTCAAATGCGGTTAAGCGCTTCTACTTGGCCGACGTCTTTGACCAAGTTAGGCAGCGAACGACATCTTCCTAGCACTTGCCACAAACCTAACATGCACCACACTTTCCACCTTATCCATGCACATAAGCATGTACATACATATGTATGTATATCCGTAGAGTAAACATCAAAGCATGCAGCAAGTCTAACATTCAGGAAACCCAATTCCCAACACTGATTTCCACAGTGAAAATTGAAATTTTCCTTAATGTCGTTGCTTGCGGTTCAGCAGCATTACTCACATATTCGCACACTTATAGGTATAAATATGCATGTGGTTAAACCACACACGAGGAGCCATTATATTTACGATTTTCACTTTATTACCGCAGGTCGACGGCGGTGCGCGTCTGTAAATAAATATTTGCGCTTCTGCCTTGTTTGTTTACAGTTGAAATTGCCACCACAGAAAGTGCAACACTTTTCAGTGTGGGAAAACCTTTTGAGACTTTTTTACGTTGCATCTTTCTGCATAATTCGCAGTTCACAATTAATTGCTTGCGCGTTGCAATTTATAATTCACACATACTTTAGGTGCTTGTCTGCAGTCCAATCAACCAGTCTCTTTACACCACCTCTTTACATGCATACAAAGTGCTTTCCAAAGTAAACTGGACTTTTTGAATCTAGCATCCCCTGTTGGCGCCATCTAAATGTCGACTGGTGCGTTAGAATCTGCTATCTTTATCGATTGTCCAGTGAGAATTTCATGACTTTTCATAAATTAGAAGTGAAGTTATTGTGTTTTAAGTGTCAGTATGTATGTGTTATCGGTGCGAAAATGAGCTTCTAACAAAGAGCCAACATTAAATTTTGTTTTAAAATTGGTAAAACTTTTACCGAAACGTTTCAATTGATGAAACAAGTTTATTGCGATGATTGTCTATCTCGTAGCAGAGTGCACGAGTGGTTTCAACGTTTTCAAAGTAGTCGTGAGGACATAAATGACGATCAACATATGGGCCAATCAAAATCCATGATCGACGGAAATTCCATCGAAACTGTGCGTGAGTTCGTCAAAAATCAGCCGAAATCATCATTGAAATTCATGGAAATAAAATTGAACATCTCCAAAACATCGATTTGTCAAATTTGACCGAACATTTGGGCTAACGAAAGGTGTGTGCACGGTTTGTTCCGCACAAATTGACTGACGACCAAAAATTGCTCAGAAAAAATCACATTTTAACCATTAACCACTCCCCGTATTCGTCTGATATTGCACCGTGCAACTTCTTCCCTTTCGGAAAAAGTTATGCATTTGCCCATGAAAGGAAACCGTTATGCAGACGTAGACGTAGAGGCCATTCAAAAGGCTTGCACCGGCATACAGGAGGCCATACCGGCCAACGAGCTGAAACACTCTTTCGACATGGTTTCGGACCGTGCAAAAAGCTGTATTGAAGTAGAAGAAGACTATTTTGAATGAAATTAATTGATTTAGCCGATAAAAACTTTTTGTTCTGTTTTTTTTTAAAGTCCTGTTTACTTTGGAAAGCACTTTCTATATAGTCCAACTAGTCAGGACTGGTTCAGTTGATGTTCTATTAGATGTCTATTCGCGGGAGTGTTTTATTGAGAGTACTCGCATAATTCATAGTTTTCTTCGCAAATTCAGAAAATGCGAGCTCTGAACGCTCCTTCGCCGCATAAAAACGTGGCTGAGGACGAACATGCTTCAAGATAGATTGATCGGCCTGGCGTTGCTGCACACGCATCTTGATATTCAAGTCACTGCAGAAGAAATTCTCGAAGGATTCTCAAAACTTGACCCACATCGTTTTTGGAATATTTTTCTATTTAATACATGAACTGACTACAGTATTACGCATTGCAATAAAGTATGCCTATTTTTACCATCTAGTGGGTATTTTATTTATGTATTGATTTGAGTTAGAAAAAATGTTGGGATCCCTGTCTTGCCCTCAAATGAAACACTTTTTCAAATAGTTCATATTTCTTATATGTAGTAGCGCAATACTGTAAGCAATCACATTACGCATTTTGATGTAGAAAGTGGAAGTATTTTTGCCCGCTGATGCCGTAAAAGACCGACCAATGCTATGGCAAACCTTCAATGAAACCCTTTATGAAATTTTTTTTCCGAATCCTTAAAACTTCTAGGTTATAAGTAGACTATTTCGCTTATCATTACAACTGACCCTGAACCCCAATGTATCCTATGTATACCCATTTTTCATGTTACTAAAAGAAGCTTCTCCTCAGTGTTCGGTAAATATTTGAAAGAATCTCACACATTTTTGCAATTATTTTTCACCATTTCCGCTGATAATTTGATTCACTTTATCTTATTTCATTAACAATTTTTCTAACAGAACCTTTCACCAGCATTGAATTGGATACAGTATAAAAAATTTAATTTAAAGAAATATTGGGGTCATACACAATTTCGAAATGTTTATGGTTCGACCAAGGAAATACATTCATACGTACTTATATGCCAGTGGTACATGATATACAAAGCAGGTTATGCTGAGGCTATGGTAAATGATCACAAAAATGAACCCTTCTCAAAAATACTAAAATATATGGGACCGTTACGTTTAAAACTAAGCGAAAAGTTTAAGAATATTTTTAGTTTTGAAAAACGTTTCTTCATTACCATTTGTATTGTGCTATTTGGGAACTGACAACATAATGTAGGTTATTTTCCTGGGTGTGATAAAGAAAGTTAAAAAATAGTCATATAAAAGATTTATGTATTCTAGTTCTCTAATTCATGTATCTTCCACAACTGGCTTGCACAAGAGCAGAAATACTAGTGCTACCAAAAGTGCTAAGGAATCTTCGATCGAAAACTGGGTTAACTTACAAAGAAGAATGTAGGAAAGAAATTATCAAGTTTAGAATAACATCTCAGACATCATAACAACATATTACAACAACGACATGGAGGAGCAGCTAAGGAAAACGGGTTAAATAAAAACTGAAAGGATTCATCATTGGCACAACGACACGCAAACCCGCCATCACCGCCTTTCGGCGCAGAAATGCGGGCATGAAGAACACAAGTGCCTTTTTATTGAAACTGCAATTATGTATATATGTTTGTATAGAAAATCATTAGGTTCAATAAAAGCAGTTGGCGCAGACAGAAATAGCAGTAACCGTTTCACACAATTGACAAGCGCACAGCTCACCAATCTACTAACAGACTGGCTGACATATTGACTGGCTGATAAGTTGCACAGCTGCGTCATTTGAGCGTACTCTATATGTAAGCGCACAATGCCACGTTTGGCGCTATGGCAAATACGGCTAATGTTGCATTGTAGCAATTTCACTGCATATCTCTAATCGGCCCGCTGCCGCGCCATCTCGCTGGCTAAGCAGTTTAACCACGCGCCACCTTGTGAGCTAGTGCCGCTGTCAGCGCATAAACACCAGCCACCAGCAATTGTTGCAAGCAGCTTTCTTTTGAGAAATGTTGCCTGGCTGCAACAACGAAAACGCTAACAACAATATGTCCATGACCATGGCGGCCATTAGTGGATGCAACTTGTGTTTTCGTACAATATGTAAGCGCAAGTGTGCCGTTAAGTGCCTTCAATGGTAAACATTCAACGCTTTATGGCATTACGTTTTCACGCGAGGCACTCATAGCAACAATAACAACTGTGGGGGCTGGAAATCGATTTCTGCTAATTCAGTCGTTGCCACTTCGCAAGCTTCACTGAAATGTTGTTGTTGTTAGTTTAGGCCATCATCATACTTTGAAATGGCATGAGTGGAACCAACTACAAAATTGTACATAAGCTGAAAGTCAATAGTTACATACATACATATTTATTTTAGAAAATCAGAAATTACTTTTGTATCAAAAATTTTTGCTGAAAGAATGATGTCCATGACATAACGTACATATCTTTTCGGTGAATATTTTCGAAGTTACACGCAAATTTGAAAAAGCGTTCCCTTTTAATCAATAAATATTTTTTTTATAAAAAAAAATAAGTCGGAAATTTTGGTCAAAAATCGATTTTTCCTGAGAAACCGTCATTTTGTCAAAAAAATGTATTTTAATTTTATTTTGCGTATTCTCCCAATTAATTACTAAAATTAACATTTCTTTAAATAAATCTTTTTCTTTCTTTAATTTCAGAGGATTGAGTTCAGAGATTCATAAATTAATCAATTAATTTAAAAGTTTTCCCAAAATTTTTTTTGGAAAATTCGATTTCTTCGGCTTTCTGACTCCCCTTAAGCGTTTTTGTTTAAAACTTAAACCCAAAGTATGTCTTGTTGTAAGCCACTCAAAGGGTGAAAGCATCGTAAGTCGAGGTTTCTTCAAAATCAGGTCAGATGTCAGCGAATACGTTCGTTGAAATGAAATATGAAATATTTTTATTTCCATCGATGTACATTTTTTCGTTGACAAAAATACAGATTTAACTCCTGTTAAATTATCGATTAGCCGATTGCGGATAATTGTGCCGAGGAAAACCGGCATCTTTGATTGACGATGTTACATCAGCATCGATGAAATACTGTTGAAAGTCTCTACCGATAAAGAAAGGCCAAGATCTAATGTGAGTCGTTTGCAGAATGCAGTTGGGAAGCAGTTCTGCGCAAGTCGAACCCTTTCGATTCTAAGAGCAAGACAAAGCTGCCTGCTCCTGTATCAACCAAACAGCGTTTTTTTTAAATAATTTTGTCTGTAGCATGTAAACGGAAAATTGTGCGTTGGGTGGTAATTTCTACGTTTTCCAATGAATTTAGGTTTTACCGTACTTTTGATTTCGTGTGAATTCTTGAAGTTCTGCCGACTTATGCAGCTATGGGATGAAAATAGACGTTGATGGCGTTCCAATAATAGACGATTGAGTGGCTGTAGTTAACTAAAATCATAGTGAACCAGAAACCCACTGAACAACGCATCTATGTACATATGTATGTTAACGCTTGACATCGGGGAATTGAGTATAATAGCCCTGACAGACGACAGCGCTAATTTGCATTAGCGGGCTTAATTTACATTAACTTGCGCATTTGACCCATGTTAATGCAAATTTGTAATGCACAAGAATTTCGTACATTTAGCTGAATTTACCAAATATGAGTAGGCAACACTGCTCAAAAATGGCCGATTTTTGCTATTTTTTGACAGATGCCGCTTGAAGTCTGCCGCCTCCTTTGCTTTTACAGCATCAAAGGTAAGCACTTTTATATTGCTAATTAAATTATGGACTAGCATATTAACTAAAACAAATTTTAATATTTTTAGATGGCAGAAAATAAACAACGCACAGTTTTCTATCAATTTTGCCAATATTCTTAACTTTTTCGCCCACTTTTTTCGCATTACAATCAAATATTGCTTTTAATTTCACTCTGGTACGTAGTTACTAATAAACGCATTTTTTCGTTAAATTTATATTGCTTTTCCAAAAATACCAAAATTTCTATTAATAATTTCTCTTATTCATTTTTATTTCACTTTTTTAATGAATAAACAAATCTCACAATCAACTGTTTAAATGCAAAATTCTGCCGTCTGTCACCATAAAATTCCAATGAGCATTAGCGTTTATTAATGCGCATTAATTTTGCTCGTCTGTCAGGGCTATTACACTAGTGAAAAATCTTTGTCTGCATTACTTGGAAATGGTCAGCCACTGTCGTTCATTGTTTGCGAGGTCACCAGTCTTTGGTGGCAGGTAGCAGATGGAATGAATATCGAGTTTTGTGACACAATTAAGACTTTATTATAACTTAAGTTGAGTTTACAAAATATTCAATTTTATTTTAAACAAGAAAAAACGTTAACTGCATTTCTTTTAGTAACTATGTGTTCAGTTTGTATGGAAGCTATATGCTATAGTAATCTAATCTGAACAATTTTTACGGGGATTACATTGTTGCCTTAGAAAATAATCCATACCAAATTTTGGTGAAGATACATTGTCAAATGTGAAAGTTTTCCATACAAGAAATTGATTCCGATCGTTCAGCTTGTATGGCAGCTATAGGTTATAGTGGTCCGATATCGGCCGTTCCGACAAATGAGCAGCTTCTTGAAGAGAAAATGACGTTTGCAAAATTTCAAAAGGATATCTTAAAAACTGAGGGACTAGTTCGTAATATACAGACGGACGGACGGACGGACGGACGGACAGACAGACGGACATGGTTAAATCGACTCAGCTCAACAAACTGATCATTTATATATTCTCTCTGGGTGTTACAAACATCGTGACAAACTTAATATACTCTGTTCAGTGTATAATGAACGCCAGATGTTTGTGGTACCAGATTGTTTCTAAATACATCAATGTGCAATAGTGAAATCGTCCACCCTTAGGAGAAATCCCGTACGCCGGGAACTACTCAACCAATTCTAAATTTGGTGCAATACACTATATATGTATGTATATCACCACATCCCAGTGTGAAAATGGCTGAAAACTGACCACAATCACATCTACTGCCCATAAGCACTATCTTAAATTACATCTTATTATTTCCCTATATATGTATGTAAGTATATACATATGCACAAAAGTTCGTTTCACGTCTAAAAAACCTTGAAATCGGACCAAAATTCCTCAAGCCCAAGATGCGTGCACGGTTTGTTCCGCACAAATTGACTGACGACCACAAATTGCTCAGAAAAAATTACATTTTAACCATTAACCACTCCCCGTTTTCATCTGATATTGCACCGTGCGACTTCTTCCATTTCGGAAAAATGCATTTGCGTTGTGCAGACGTAGAGGCTATACAAAAGGTTTGCACCGGCACCGGCGTTAAAACACTTGTTCGACATGCTTTTGGACTGTGCAAGAAGCTGTATTGAATCAGAAGGAGACTATTTTGAATAAAATAAATTGATTTTGCCGAAATAATCATTTGTTCTGTTTTTTTTAAGTCCTGTTTACTTTGGAACGCACCTTGTATTTGCGATTTTCGCTTCAACTTTGGTCGCAATCTTTATTCTTTTTGAAAAAAGTTCAGCATTATCGGGACTAGTCAATTAGGAACGCGTTTCATACCCAAAGTATCAACCGAAGCCATTCAAACGGACTCGCGACAGATGTCGAGCTCTCTTTCCATCTCTCTAACACTTGACTGACTATTTTCAAGCACCATATCTTTCACTTTTTAATATTTTCATCAGTTGAAGAGTAGTTGCATAAACAAACTGGTTGATAGATCGCGCTCATATTTGATAATTAAAGGCAACTCTACCAACTTCGCAAAATACATTTTTTTGAAATATCATTCACTCGGGGAATTTGAAATACAATTTGTTAGTACTTTTAAGTTACTTTTAATGTAAGCTTAACGAACATAATTTTTCAATCCCCAAAAAATTAAGGAATTTCTACTCTACACCGCTGGGTAAACAAAAATATATGCAACATGTTGATAGAGTATAAAAATTTCTTGCCTTCAAACACTTTGCAGTTTCTGATACAAAAGTTATGTTAACTTATTAGAACAGGAGTTACAATCATTGAAAGCTTAATCCAGTTAAGAGAAAAGAGAAAGAAAGAAAAATGTATCCTCAACATTGCCAATGAAAAGGCTCTCAAGGCGGATATTGCAATTAATTGAGTAGACCGAATGGCTGTATTGACTGTATGCCTTTTTGTTGCTGTACAAGATTTCTGTAAAATCTATCCTTTGGCAACGGGTTCTTTTCTTAGTACGGTATTGCTAAGGTTAGTGAATTCCGTCATTGTTATTTGTTTCAATAAATAAGACGAAATTTTCTCAATATTGGCCAAAATCTCAGTTGCTCTTGATTTCTTCACTGTGGCAACACACACACTACACATTGATCGGAGTGATTCGGAGACACGTTTTTTGTATAAGTTTTGTCAAACATTATGATTCCTTTAGCATTTGAATGATCGCGACTTATTTATTTTAAAAAATGCCGTTAAAAGAAATTGCGGATTAGGGATCTTAATGAAAATGTCTGATTTTCTTTGTATCGTTGTTCAGCCTTAAACAAGTGACATAAGATAAGTAATCGCAGCTTTTGTCTAGAGGTATGGATATCCGAGGGTCTTAGCGAATGGATATCAGTATAAACTGAAGCAAAATGTCAAAACATCCAATTTTCCCACAGGGTTGCATACACGAAACAACAACCAATTACTGAAATCCATTAAAGTTAAACCAACCAAAAATCAAACGGTAATTCAATTTACGAAAATGGCTTATAATTTATTTATATAAAATACATCCAATACATAAGTGTAGGTTAATAAATAATTAGCTAGGACATTGGATGAGAGCCCAACACTAAAGCTAAATAGTGATTGAGCAACTAAAATATTTACAATTCAACGGTCGGTGAAAACACGCACTAGCATATAACAAAATCAATGAAAACAACAAAAACTCAACTCTTAGAAGAAAACAAAAACGCGAGCACAACTTCAAAGAGTCGTGCCACTGGGATGGCAAAGGGAATATGGCGGCGCTCGGCCAGGTTTCGTCGCGCTCTAACTCTTCTGCTCGCTCTGTATATCCTTGCCAGTGTTGCGGCCATAATACCCCGAGTAAGCGGCTTCGTGAGCATCACCAAAACTTACAGAATTACCGCCGTTGCCAACAGTTTGGTAATTTTTGCTGTAGTAATCTGTGTATGGCTTCGAAAAGGCAGGATCCTGGCGATAGAATTGACCATGTCCAGCGCCTGCGCCCTCGTAGTGATCATGATGATGGTAGTAAGTGGCTGAACCCACACCTTGTGGTGAGTACTCGGGGAATGTATTTTTGCTGCCAAAGAGACCAGAGAAGGCGCCACCGCCAAAACCGGGACCACCTTGTGGACGACACAGTTTGAAGTAAGCGAACAAACCGGGTAGTATGATAGCAGCCAAGCCAAGTATCTTCTTCAAACCAGCAATGCCGAGGATGAAGGGCAAGAAGAGCAACAATTTCAGCTTGAAGATTTTCAATACCAACAACAATGGGATGATCATCTTCTTCAACTTCTTGCGAGCTATTAAGAGAAGAAGTAAATATTTCAAATGTTAATTTTTGATTCCCTAGGATATAATAGCAACTTGATGAGATGGATTATTTACATGTTTTGGAGCGCGACTTACTGAAGACGGGCGCATGCTTATCCTCAATGATGTCCAATTCACTGTCAATGTCGTTACCAATGAAACGTGCAGAATAGCGTCCCGCCTCGGTGAGTTCCTCAGGAACGTCGACTTCCAATGCTGTGGACTTGACAAAGCTACAAACGATATGAAGAAGCAGAAAATCGCGAAAGTGAGTAACGAGGGCCGAGGAAATACTTGGAACAAATAAACTGTCACACACTCACCGTTCGGCACGTCTCAGTGCGTATTTTACCAATTGGTCCCAATCGCTATCCTCGTTGCGCGGTTCCTGAGAGTACTCGAAAGGCTCCTGCAAGAGTGACCGTTGCTGCGTTTCAGGCAAACGAATGACGCGGGCGAAATCAGACAAGCTACAAAAGAATAAAATTGTAAAAATTAATTTTTATTATAATAAATTTGTTTTGACGGGATTGCCTGTTGCCCCGTAAAACTTACGCATATTGGTCGCGATAGAAAATTTCATCGAAGCTGCCGAGCGCTTGTGTCTTGAAGCACTCGGATAAATCGCCGCTCACGCAATTTTGGTTTGTGCGCGCCAAATAGGGGTCGTTATCCTGCTGCAGGCCAATTAAACTCAGGAAAGCTGAGCCCAAACCGCGCTCCTGTCCATAACTCACAGCAGGCGATTGTTGCTGCTGCTGTGGTTGCTGTTGCTGTTGCTGTTGCTGTTGTGGATGTAATTGTTGTGGCTGTGGAGCGAAAATCTGTTGAATATTTTGCTGTTGTTGAGGTTGTTGCTGTTGTTGTTGAGGTTGCTGATCGGGCAAACGCAGTCCCTGACCGGCCGCAAGCGCAACACAGCAGGCCGAAATTAGCAACAGCGCGGGCCAAGTATGCCTTAGGTGAGTTTCTGTTCGTGTTGTCATTGCTAAAACCGAAAGACGGAGATAAATAAGTAAAGAGAAAATCGAATAAACTGCAGTGATGGATGCTGATAAGCATATATAAATATTGGTTAATCAAAATGCGCAAAATTTGCATAAACTTCACAAACAAATTTCACACTCTCTCTTTTACTGCGAGGGGTTAATCAAAGTCGAACACAACAACTACAACTTTTGCTGGTTAACTACTCACGATTTTCCCGCGCAATGTCAATTTTACTACTCGAAATCAACAAAAAAATCACACGCGCACACATATGTAAAAATCAGTATGTATGTATGTATGTATGTGAGCGAAACTTGTACTAATCGTTTTTGGCTGTATTGACAGCGTCTCGATCCAGTTTCGAAATGAAATGACCAAACATCGGCAACAGTTTGAGAAACTCGCAAAGCCCGCGGTCGCCGGTCTGCCAACGCAATGTGGGCTTTTCACTTCGCTGCGGCGATCGAGTTCGGCGCAAGCGCAACACACTTGAGCGCATCATAGCAACAACAGCAAAGACTACACAATTTTAACTACAAATTTTAATTTTTTGCTTCAAATTTCGACTTTTCTCAAAGATACTCTTTTACACACGTACAAATGCGTGCGTCTTCTGGCAAAGAAATGCAGCGCCAAAAACAAAACGGAAAAGTGGCCAATCGCCTTTTGATTGCTCTGCGTTGACCGCATTTAACTCATGGCTTTGCTGGCGCGCGGAGCAGATTCTCTTTGACATCTGGCATACTTTCGGCAGACGACGCAATAATGGCCAGCAGATGAACAAGAGCGCGCCGAATGTGTGTGCGTGTGAACCTGCATGCCACTGATTAGCAACGAATTAATCTTTTGTCAAGCGAATGCCACCGCTATTTCTATTCTTTAGTATTGTGTTTGCCTTTGCAATATTTGATTTATAATTATTTAATCGGCATCATTTTAAAAAGACCTTTTTTCAACTCTGAGTGCGTTTCACCATTACATCTCCACTGGACAGGCTTGTATGAAGTGCTTCGATTCACTATAAAATGCGGCACAGACCATAAAAAAAACAAGTAAATTTCACTTTACTCTCAGCTGTTTGCAATTGTTGTGTGTGGTTGCCCAATGTATGCTGGACTTACATATACTTATATATATAGATATATATATATACATGTACATATGAATAGCTTTGGTGATGCCTCAGCGCTTGCTTGACTGCTTTCTGCCAGCTGTAATGGCACTGTGCGCTTGTGCGTGTGTATATTTTCTAATTCATAAATTGGACCCAAGACATGACCCATAGAAGCCAAAGCACATGTACTTATACTATTTCATGTGCCAATTCTTATGGCGAATATTATGTGGTATTTTGTTACTAAGTCGAATGTACATAAGTCATTAATGAATGCTTAAGCAATTTTGTTGGAGCAGATGGAGACTTAGACGATAAAATACAGAACCCAAACCAAATTTGATAAAATATGTTGACATTTAGGGCTAAAACTATAAATTATTTACTTGCAAATTTTCTTAGGTCTCAATTCTTTCTAACTTTCTAACATGGAAGGTGGTTTTCTCTTAAGAACTAAGTTGACAGTTCTGCAGAGACGTAGGCTAACTTTATACTGGAAAAATGAAAATTATGAAGATATGACGTTAACATATGCCAAATAAAACAACAAATTTAAAATTGCATAAACATTAGTTTTGAAAATTATTTTCAATAAATAATTTCAACTTGCAAGCACTTTGCTTACGAAACAAATCATTATTATTGAAACGCTTATTAAGACTTTTGCACTTTATGCGACTCGCATTGTAATTTAGTCGTCCACAGTCTTACAAATAAATGGTGAATTCGCCTCCACTATTTTCTTCTAACCCTTGTCTCTTCAATTCTTGTTTTGAATAATTTATGTGAATACTTGTACTACGGAATACGACTGCGGCGCACCTTCGTCCCGTATTTTCACTAACGAAACAAACCCAACGCTTTTCTCTCTCTTGCATTTGTCCATTGACTTTTAGCGACTAACTGATTGCTGCTGCGCGGCCAGCCAGTTGTACGGACAGCCAAAAGCAGCAACGAATGACAGTAAAAATTTGTATTTCTGCTTTGGTTATTGCTGACGAGGCTGTCAACCGTAGCGAGACACAAAAGCGCTTGTTCGCCATGGCGCATGCGCACAAACAGACTTCTCATATCAGCAAAAGAAGCGTCCTAACCGAACAAAAAATTATGAACGGGTGTAAATTTTCAAATTGAGTTGCTTGAGTTCATGCGTTAATGCAGAGTTGGAATTATGATTATTTAAAACCAAGTACCATGCGAAATTGGACCACTTTAAAAGTTTGTTAAATTTGGAAAACTAAAAAGTGAAATTAAAAAAAAAAAAAAAAAAGACTGTTACTTCGGTGGCAACGAAGCTATAATACCATTCACAAATATAAAAGATTCTGTGCAAGAACTTGATATTTATCGGTCAGTTCATATGGTATGCTTTAGTGCTCTGATGTTAATAATTTTTCCGGATATTTCACCATTTTCTTCTGTTCTTCGTTATAGCTATCCTGCCTTAACTGCATTTTTATTAAGTATCGTAATACTAAAGCGAAAAGCGCTTAAGTGGAAAGAGCGCTTTTAATTAGCCACGTGATATCCCCTTACTTTTAAATGTCAAACTTTTAAGCACCGCACGACCTCCGCACCAGTGTCTCTCATTTATGGTATTTTCCTACGTACATACATATATACCTCAGTTGCCTTGTGCCTTGTGACACCCCAACCATTACACTTTATTCACTTTCATTTATGGCGTAGGCGTAAATTCTATTTCTACACGTTTTTCCATTCACTTTACTTCCATCAATAAAAAATTGTAGGAATGAAAAATGAATGAATACTAAGTTATTATCAGCGTTTCCACTTAATCCCCACACACATAAGCAAGTATGTATACGGCAGCGTATCCAAGAAATAAGTAATTAGTATCACTCGCATCGTTTCGTATGGATAAAACTGTTCCATTTTGCACCCAAGCTGTTATTGATTTGGTAACTTTTTTAACACCTTTGGAACTAGTCGCCCAAAACTATTTCAAATTGTTTGCGAATTTGTTGCTAACTTTTGTTTTTTAAAACCAAGTACAATTTGATATGACCTCTGCAAGTCCATTAAAGAACATAATAACTAATTAACTCACCTAAAATGTTACTCAGTTGGAACTAGTTACTCCTGTACAGGTATTATAACTTTTTGCCCTGAATATTGTGTATTACTGGGATGTGCATTCATGGCAAATGTTTGCTATCATTTTGCTGTATCTTAGCGGCCATAAAATACCTATCTTAATAACGCAAGGGACGGATGATCTCAAAAGAAAAATTGTACAAAAACATAAACTTTGAAATCTTAACAAATGTGCGTGATTTGTTTTATGTTCGAGTGATTCGTTTTGCCTTCGTTTGTCTGTCTGGAGCAATTTGCGTTTTTTATTGATTTCTCTTACGGCTAAAGTTGGTCTCTTATCTGCTTTACACGTGTGATTTTTTTGTTTGGAGATTTTTGGTCACTGCTTCCTTAATGTTACTTTTGGATAGTTAAGGCAAAGTTTTGAATGAAAGTTTTGAAGTGATTACAAGTGACCCTTCCGTCTTAGTTGTTCGTAAAGTATAGTTGTATAGCAGTCATTTATGGCTATCAATATTTACTAAGGGCTTACATAAGAAATTTTAATAATTCGATATACTTGTAAAAGGTTGAGCACTCCGCAAAAATAGATAATTTTATATGTATGCAAATTATATGTTTGTATATGGTTTGTGTAAAAAACTCACTTGAGTCAAATTTTTCAGACTTGCTATTACTTTACAAAGCTTAATGTTGCTATAAACTTGCCAAAGTCTTGATGCTATTTATGATAAATTATATGAGAAAGTGAAATTTTTTATTTTGATTTAAAAGCAATCTCTAAGAGAGGTTTCACATTGACACATATTGACAAAATCCATTGCAAGCCATGACTTGTGATGCAGGTTTCAATTAGGTAATAAATATGAAGATCCTGTAATTTTAGATCTGCATATAAGCCAAAACCATAAAATAAGTTACACCGTTTATAAATCAAAAGTTATTTTAATGATTTATGATGTTGTGAATTCATCACCTTCTCGAGTAGCGAAAAAGCCGGAAAAATTAACTTAATCTATATACCTGAAAAATACTCGAATCGAGAATTATTATAGTTAGCAATTGGTTTGGAAAAAGTAAATAAAGTTTATGCCTGTTTGTGTTTCGCGAGTGTTATTAATAAAAACATAGCGTTCCAGAAGACCCAAATGGCAAATCCAACCACGAAAGAAGAAAATAGTTTAGGCACAGAATTTTTATCACAGACAACTTTTCCGTTCATACATAATTATACAATACACATCGGCACATGTCTATGCATTCTCACTTGAGCGCCACCGGTTCCATTAATCTTTACAGCAAGAATTTTACTGGTTTTTACTCTTTCCGTCCGTTTCTCATTCTTTTACGATTTCGCTTTTAAATTACGAAGCTCTAATGACCAAATTATCATTGTTAAGAGGTGAATAGCTACCGGTTTTTCGTCGCCTCTGTATGCTAAGTGGCAAAAATATGTTTTGTGGAGAATTGTGCTTTGACTTGTAAGAAATTGGACAAATTAACAAATGGCTCCCATTTGCGCCGTCGTAATTTGGTTGTTGATAATGACTTATGCTATACACGGTACCTGTATTATGCTCGTACATTACACTGCCACCAAGAGCTGCCGTTGTTTATAGTTGTTTATGAGCCACGGGTAATGTGATAAACTTTGTTGAGAAGTAGGAAGCGAAGAGTTGCAAATGAGAAATTTTAGAAACAAAAGCAACAGTTTCAAATTTTACTAAGCATATTTAATTTTGTTTCAAAATTTGGCTTGAGAGTATGCTTCTTTGACATTAAATATTTCATTCATACCAGAGAAATATAATGATAATATAAGCTTACTGAAGTGGACGCAAGCAGCGAGGCGCCCACAATGTTTGTCGGTGAATTATACAACAACAAGCGCTTGGCTTCAGCATTCAGCAGCCGCGCTATTTGGCCTTCTAGCCTTTGGCTTGCAATATTCGAGCATTTGTTGCATGTTGCACACGCGCTCTTTCCATGGCATGTGGAGTAAAAGCGTGCATGTGCTCGAGCACTTTCAAGTGCAGCCAGCGGCAACGAAAGCACCGCGAGATTTGTTTACAATGCGCGCTTTAGAAATGTTACCGAAGCGACCAGAAACCGAGGTGTGTTGATGCTTCTCAAAAGCGTGGATGAGTTTCGTATAAACTCTGAACAACGTCACCGTTGTTTGCTCCTACACACATACTTATGTGCATATGTATGTCCATAAACTTTTACTTTCAGTTTTCTCGCTACGCAAACGCTTGGCATTTCATTGTTGCTAAGATTTCATATTTCTTCACATGTTTGTGCTTTCTTTTCTCCGTTTCTAACATTACCATAATTTGCTTTCGCAAATTTTTTATCTTCGATCGTGCAATGGAATAAACGTGAACGTTTACGTGCCGGCATAAGCACCCGCACACACACTCACTTACTTGTGTGAGTGCTGTGTAATGGAAGTTGTGTGAATGTGTGGTAGCGTTGGAGCGCTGTACAAAGCCGTTGAACCCGCCTCATCTGCTCTGGCGCTATTCACCACGAAAGTGTGACTGTACGTGTGTGTGAAAATACAGTTTTTGCATTGAACTTTGACCACTTCAAAGTTATTATATTTTTTCAACATCACAACAAGGCCGGCGAGTGATTACTTATTGAAAACGTTGGACGAAGCCGTTGTGAATTTCAAGGAATGGTATGAATTTGTTGTAGCAACGCAAACACAAGTTTTTGAAATAATAAATTTAGTATGTAAGCAGTTGCTTTCGCTGGTGGGCGAGGCTTCGTAGTACGATATTGTAAATCTTTCAATCGTTGACCTCCTTCTCAAAAAACTTGATGTAAATGGTATAAATTATATCACAAATTTTGTCTGTATTTGCATATCGATCAGAATAAAAATTGAACGATATATATTCTCCTTAAATTTATAGCTGTTGCAAAAAGTGTCAATAATGTCCTCACATTATTCCGTTAGAGTAGCTCCACAAATCCTTTAATATCCGCACCAAACACCATTAAGTAACGGTATGCACGTAAGTGAATAACTTTCTACCTCGCGCATGCCTCACTCAAGCGCGCCACCGCAATGACTAAATTTATCACAGATGTCTGCATAAGCTCAAGTTTCTTTGGCAAATTGTTTTCAAGGTAAATTTCGGAATGCTTTCTACTTGAACTTCCCGGCCGACAGATTTTCCAGCAATTAAACTTTTTTGAGTCAACTTCGTCAACGAACTGTTTCAAGAGGGGGGTTTAAAGTGATGTTATGTGCTGGAAAATTTCTGTTTTCTTCGGAAGTTTTTCGTTGCCAAGTAAATCGACAGCAATTTAAGCAAGGGGAGCTTTGACTTTCAGAATTCAATCAATCCTTGTGCGATGAGTGTCGCCAAGAGTATAGGACTGCTTTGCAGGGAAAACGAGTCATTTCTTTTATGTGCCTTATTTAGTGCAGTTTCAAATAGCGTGTTCGTTTGTGTCATCTTTGACTTAAAGTTAAGTAAAAGTTATTTTGCGCTCTTAATAAAAACTCTTTAACACTACTGTTCACATGCGATTTGAAGCGGTAATGATTTTTTATCAAAAATCGTGCGCTTTTCAATCCACCGGAAATGCACAAACAATAACTAATTAATTGACTTCCGTGCCGTTTAGCCTAAAATTATGCCCCAAACCATTTCGATGCTTACGTAATGGAAACACGCGAATGAGCTTATTTTCAAACGAAGCTAAAATGCCTAAAAGTATGCAATAAAAATTGTAGTTTTTCATTTCATGTTATTTACGGTTGACTTGATTAGACCGCACGAATTTACGCTTGTACCAATTTGCAAAAAAAAAATACAAACAACAAAAGCAAACTGTTGCAGCCACGCTATAATACTTTATTTAGATCAGTCAGTTTGTTTGGCAGCTATATACTATAGTGGTCCGATCGGAATAATTTCATTGGAGATTGTAGCGTTACTTTAGACAATAATTCATGCCAACTGTTTTGAAGATATCTGGTCAAAGAAAACAATAGAGGTATTCAGACCAGCTTTGTTAATTCGTTAGTCGTTACTCGGTAGTTTTTTACGTGGGTTTTGTTTTTGTAAAATGAACAGATTATCGTTTTACCGAGTAACGTCTGGTACTGGCAAACATGATAGTTTTTTCGTTACTTGGTAACATCACTCAGCTGTTTTGTTCGCGTTGTTACCTCAAAAGTTAACTTAATTAGTTTCTGAAAAATTTTTCAAAAGCAAGTATTTAATATAATTGAATCAGCTGTTTTGAAACAAAATTTACACCCACTACTGATGTACAGCAAAATGTATGTTCACAGCTAAGTGTTTTAACGAAGTATCAACTAAGAACTACCAAATTAACAAGTTCGGTCTGAATACCCCTAATGTAAATTAAGGACATGGTTTTGATAGTTCAGTTAGCATGGCTGCTAAGGATATTATAAGCTAAATGGGCCGATATTAGCGGTTACGACGAATGAGTCCAACAGACAGAAAAATGGAGAGACATGGCTAAATCGGTTTAGCGTGTCATGCTTCATTTGTATATATGTATATGTATGTATGTATACATATGCATGTATATATGTAGATTTAATAGGGTCTCCGGTACAAAACTATTTTTTTATGAAATAATATTACATCTTAGTAACTGCTTGGTTTTCGAATCTTCTATCCAGATATGTTGTCTGCTCCCAAAATTGCTCGAAAAACTATAAAAAATTTCATCCAATTTGAAATTTGTTTCTTTTGAGACATATCATTTCGCGCAATGAAATTGTAATGAAACTAAAACAATTAATTAACTGATTTTTGGGGAATCAAAAAAATGTTCTCAAAACTAGACAAAATTACCACATTCGTTTCTCTCTTATCGTAATCTTATTGATTTTGCGAAATATTATAAAATAAACGGTGATTTGTATTTCGAGCGAAATGAGCCATACATTGAAAATGTGGACGACGCTTTATTTTGGCTTATCAAACATTTCCATAGAAAGCATATATTAAAGCTGAATATCTGCATTTGTAATGTGTTTATTTCGATTATTCAATGTCAAATGGTAGCGAACTTTGCTTGTGATAAAAATGCGATGTGCCAATTAATTAATATTCCGCCTATTACACACGAAGGTCAACAAATGCTTATGAATATTTACGAGTTGTGGCTAAGCGGCCACGCAGTGGCGCACATGTTTTGGTTTGCAGATATATTTGCATTTCTTTTATGCTAAAGTTCGCATACTCCATGGTTTGCATTGCGCAACCGCAAACGGCCGAAGTAGGCGACCATTCACACATACACACACACACGTCGTAAGTGACGCTAAATGATCGTCTATTTAGAGTCCGCAGTACGTTATGAGCACAACTCTTTCGTCCACCGACCGTTACACCGACACACTGAAAACTTCCAAGCATTGACTCACTGCCGCCTTTTGTTTATTTGCTTTACTTTTTGTTGTGTGAGCTCATATGTTATTTTTACCTTTCTTTGACGCTCGTTTCTTCGGGGAGCTTTCGTTTTCATTGCCAGCGGTTGTGGAAACATTGGCGACCTCTTTATTTCTGCGCTT
This sequence comes from Bactrocera neohumeralis, assembly GCF_024586455.1. Lineage (NCBI taxonomy): Eukaryota > Metazoa > Arthropoda > Insecta > Diptera > Tephritidae > Bactrocera > Bactrocera neohumeralis. Next base: position 39,164,047 of record NC_065919.1, read on the forward strand.
GTGTGTTCGGTTTGTTTTTGCAATTTTCTTTGTAATTGCTTGCGAGATTTCATCTCTCACTCGTCCGGGCCGACCTTTTTCGCAATTTCATCGGGTTGCAACAGCAATGCTCAGCTCTGTTTGTGTACGAAATCTTGGCAAATGCGGTGATAATGGCAATGTTTATATTGGCATTATTATGAAACACTCTGAATCATCTGACACATTTAGCATTCACTCGTTTTCGTGGCAACAATTATTTGCCATTATTGAGGTGAATTTGAGGTTGCGTTGAGTTTCGGTTGCAGGAAGGGGAAGTTGTAATGCAATAGTTGGCAAATTTAGAGGAAATTACAATACAAATAAAACTCATTCATTGTATAAATTTGATTTCCTGGTCCACTCTTTTTTCGTGCAATACCAGATTAAAGCTCCTGCTTTCAACTTAGAAATTAATTGGTTATTAATACACCTAAAACGATTCACTAAGTGAAACTTTTATTTAAAATCATAAAGTTTGAATTTGTGAACCGTTTCAGTCAATTTGGCGAGTTGGCAGTTCTTGCCAGATAAAAATTTAGGTCGAGCAATGACACCCTACATAACCGTTTTATAAAGAGCTTTTGAAATATCTTTATTAGCAAATTAGTGATGTTCGTTTTTAATTACATAAAAAGTTTACTTTTCGAAGAGATTTGTGATGACCTAACCGATTATTTGCGTTATGAAAGAGGCGCACAACCATAGCTAAGGATCAAAGAACCATATAAAATATGTTTCCAAAAAGACCGTTAAATTAATGGTTTAAAATCAGACGTCACTTTTGCTTTTACGAAAACCTTCAAAACTATTGGTTTCTTTCAAATTTAGTACGATGACATTTAAAAGGGCTCAATAAATTTATTAATTACCATAAATCACTGTTAATCGATCACTTTCATTCACAATATTCATAAAATACAATAATTGTTCAATAACTAATTACACAATCCTAATTATGGATATCTCCGTTGTAACAAAAATTTTAATTTTTTTTTCAAAAACACGATAAAACACGTTCCATACACTATATTAAACGACGACTGCTCACCTTTTGTTGTTGCTTGTAATCGTTTAGGTGTTTTCATAAAATATCCTTCGACGGTTGGGTGCGTCTACCACAACTTTGCACTGCTGGCTCTACAAATGAACTGTGCCAACGTCAAGCGACCGCAAGCAATTTATATGGAAACCAAAAATTTAATGGATCACAATGCGAAAGAGCGATTTTTGTCTTTAAACGAAAGACAATGACGCTGGCTTGTGATGTTGGTAAAACCGAAATCGAGGAACCTATAATTGCAGTCGCACAGCGGAGAGGGGAATATGTGCAGAGTGTAGAGGAATAAGCATGTAAAGGCATAAAATCAAAGTAACCCAAGCAGTTGACACAGTAAGAAATTAAAAGTCGACAAAACTCAAAACAACAACACCAATAAAAATAACAATAATGGCCAAAGATTCAGCACGACGTTAAAGCGTCACTGTGATGCGTGTAGTCGCGAAAGCAACAACAACAGCAGCGGAAATAAAATTAAAAACCCAAACTTAAACAGTAAGGAAGGGCTAAGTTCGAGTGTAATCGATCATTTTATACTCTCGCAAGGACTAAAGCCAAGGAAATTCTCTCAGGTGCTGGCAAAAATTTTGATAAAAAAATGCTGCCAAAGAATTCAAAATTCATTATTCGACGAAAGGTTGGAAACATTACAATCATATTCTTATTAAATTATATTATCCTTGTAGGTCGTAAACTCACGTAGTCTCATAATATGTTTTGCTTTATATCCGACCTTGTTAACTCAAACGCGATTTATGTGATATAAACTCAACCGAAAAGGTCAAATTTAATACATTGTGAATGTGAGGAAAAAATTGACCATTGGAACTGAAATCAATGTGTTAGTGATGAGGATCTTAGGCCGCGGTCTAGACGGATTTCATTCATACTTAGCGCTAAACCTTTACTAAACGAAACATTATGAAAGTCGGAAATCATTACACATGGTGTATTTGGACTGGAGGAAGTATTTACCCGATTTTATCCATATTTGGCAATATAACATAACATTACTTGGAGAATATGCTCTCTTATTATAGTTTCATTAAGATATCCCATTTATTGACCAATTATGTATACTCTATATGTGGACTAGGGGAGGTGTGAAGCAATGTTCTACAATTTTGACCACAAGCCATATTATTTCAAGAAAACGATGCTCTCTAACTTTTATTAAGGTACTTCACAGATTGACCGATGAAAAGTGGGCGTGGTTATCATCTGACTTCACAGTAAATAAAGAAGTTTCCAAATCTTAATTAGGAGCTTAGTTATGGCTATGGCAGTGTACTCAAATCCGTTCACCTGCATTCCAACCCGATTACTTTCGGGTGATTCAAACAGCCGTTAGGTGAACAAAACTATAATACTTTGTAGCAGCATGTTGCGAGTGTATAGTGGACTAATATGATATAATTTATGCGAGAAAACAATAACAACAGCAATTCAGTTGTGGTAGGTTGTTGATTGTTTGTTTTGATTGTTTTCTACGTATTTTTGGCTGTTTCTTTCATACCATTTCCCATTGCTTACCCACCGAAATGCATGCTCTCTGCAGACTGGTGACGTTAACCCTTTCTGTAGCGTCGCATGAGCCCAGCTTGCACCTTGAGAAAACCCCAACATTCAGCCAGGTTGAGTTACACACCGCCGCAGCCTTGATGCTTTCATTCGAAGCCGTAGACGACGGAATGGCATTAATGCGACAATAAGCGGCAGTTCATCGAAGCAGTGTATTCGCGGTGCGGATGAGTCACCGCTAGGCGGGAAAATACCAAACGCATTGGCACAACATCTACATACATACGTACACACATGTGTACATGGAATTATGTAATCCATTCGACTGAAGCCGTACTACTAAAAACGCATTCATAGTTATTCATCAATTTGCTGTTTGTCTGAACCTCGGCTGGATGTTGCTGGCCTGTGGAGAATAATCGCCAATTACTGTTACCACATCGCAGTGTGAGATTGTCTACTTTCACACAGACACACACACTCACACATATCTCGTAACAAATTACATGCTCGTCAGTTGTCTCAAATTGAAACACATTTACTTTTTCCTCAGACAACTGGGTTCATTATCTCCTTCGGCCTTTTACCTTTACGTCTTCTACTTTGGTTCGCATATGCCGAGATTAATGCCTTGTGGCTGTTGCTTTTGCTCTCGATTGCTGCCGTTTGTCACAGCTGTTGCAACACACCCACTCGGTTCGTTAGCCATGTCCTCTGTTATTGGGGTTTTCATCGGTTTTCAAGTGGATCCACTTGAACGCTGTTCAATGATTTACATATTTAAATATCATAAGCTGGTATGGGCTTTTGCTACGGGCAGTTATTGAACGCGTGACATTCAATCGGATGAGACTGAACTTTATTTGGGTCGCCTGCGGTCAAACTTTTTAAGTTTGAAGAATACATAAGCACATATTGAGACTAAGACAACAGCTGTGTTAAACAAATTACATTTTCATTTGTTTACCATTTTTAATCTATTTTTATTTCATGTTGAAGCTTAAAGTAAAAAAACAATTGGTGAAGAAATATTAGTGTCTGTGTTCAAAACAGTTGTTACAAAATATAAAGAAATACAACAGATGTTTCCAAATTACTTCGTTCGGCCCGGAAATTATAATTCGGTAATTCATGTCAACATTCAAGACGAAAGAGCAGAAACTCATCGGTATTATAGGTGCTCTACAGTATCAATACTACGTATAAATAAAATGACCAATATGTACTTAGGATATTGATCGCGCACCTATAAGAACTACCCCGCCACGATGCCAAAATCGTACTTGGCGACTTTAATGCCAGGGTGGGCACAGAAGGTGTCTTTGGCAACGGACGGTGAATTTAACCTCCATGATGAAACGTCCCCAAATGTGTTGAGTCTGCTAGACTTCGCCGGGGCCCGACATATGGTTATCTGTAGTACTACATTTCAGCATAGGAAAATTAATCAAGCTACCTGACTGTCTCCGTATCGAAAAGCCACAAACCACATCGATCATGTTGTGATAGACGGAAGACAAGTCTCCATTGTTTTAGACGTGTAGGGATCGTTACAATCGGCCACAACACGTGGGGGATGGGATAGATAGAGTTCAAGAGGGAAGCCGTATTTGCCGATAAAAAAGAATGAGGCTGAAATGCGTCAGTACGAAGAGTTTGACAAGCTGGTAGACAGGGGTAATACTATGTTCGGACCGACATTGAAAACATTTTGAAAACACATTTGTATGTTGTGGAATCTAAGTCGTTCGGACCGACAATGTGTGTTTTCGATGAGTTTTCACTGACAACTATCAATAGCGGCATTTTTCTTGCTCTTGCAAGATTGCACGATGACACAAAATGCAAAAATCCTATACCGAAATATGCAAGGCCAAGAGAGCACCCATTGCAGAATCTAGTGATATATGACGGCACGAAAATAAACATGGGTTTTGGTCTGACATATTTTACAGGCATTGCAAATAATTTTCTGCGTGTGTTTGTTGTTGTGCCGTTGCACCAAGAGGAAAATTCTACAATTTCTGCACCGTGCAAGATTTTGCAAGAGCAAGAGAATCCTCCTAATATGAGAATATCAAGTGACAGCTGTATTTGTATATGGAATGTAAACAAACATCAAGTGACAGGGCCGGCAAAATATGTCTTCCAAAACATCTATTAAACTAGAGCAGGCACCGATTATAATGAGTGGAATGTAAGGTTTCAAATAGTTTTCAGCGAAAACTGTGTTTTCGTTTGACAGATTTTACATGGACGAAAACACAAGTTTTGTTTTTTCGTTGTCGGTCCGAACATAGTATAATGTTTGAAAATTCTACGAAAAGATGCCGCGACTGGGAAGGTTTGAAGTCCGAAGCATACTCTTGTAGAATCCACAGAGGTGAACACTTCTCCTGTCTGCTGAATGGCAGTGAAGCCATAATTTCAGATTCCCCAATTGATGACGATGGAGCGAACGTTCCTCTGCATGACCACGAAGAAGTTTGAATAGCAATTACCCGTCCGAATAACAACAAAGCGGCGGCAAAGAGCTGATAAGGAGCATGCATCAGCTTCTTTTTAGAACATGGTCGGACGAAAGCATGCCCGACGATTGGAATTTAACTGTGTTCTGCCCAATCCTCAAAAAAGGAGACCCCACAATCTGCACCAATTACCGTCGGATAAGCCTCCTCAACATTGCGTATAAGGTTCTGTCGAGCGTATTGTGTGAAAAATTAAAGCGCACCGTCAACAAACTGATCGGACTTTATCAGTGTGGCTTTAGCAAAATAGACCAAAAGAGCTGGTCCTTTGCGCATTGGCAACGGCGAATATCGCATTCGATGGAACGATGGCGATAAATGTATATGTAACGGCTGTTTTTTAGAGTTGGTAGTTTTGATGTTACTTGATTTATACTGATTTTGGTTTGTCATTTCATAATGAACAGACGTACTCCGGAGCAAAGTTTGCAAATTATTCAAAACTATTGCTAAAACACCGTTTGAAGCCTTACGGTTATCAAGCGCGTCGCACGTTCGATTAATGGGACCAAAACACGATTGTCTGGCCGTAATGCTAGAGTAAATGAGAAACGCTATAGAACCTTGTTTAAAGACTTTTATGCCTGAATTTGAGGAAGTTAATGTGGTAGGACTCAATAATGGTTGAGGTGTTAGGACAAGAAGTTTTAGCAGAAAACTACTTAATGTTGATAATTATACGTTTATGTCGATAATAACTGACATTAAGCAATGCCAATGAAATAGATGGCATAGTCAAGGATATACAAGTATAGCAAATAATGTCTGCGACAATTCACGGATCGATTTACTTCACTTAAATTCACAGAAACTAAAGAATAAGTCCAAATCTTCGCAGAACTGAGTATTATGTATTGATTCTAAATGCTCATTTTGAAAAAGTAATACTGATTGCTTATATGACATATTTGAGTTATAATACTGGGTTATATGTTTTTATACTCTCGCAACAAAGTTGCTAAGGAGAGTATTATAGTTTTGTTCACATAACGGTTGTTTGTAAGTCCTAAAACTAAAAGAGTCAGATATAGGGTTATATATACCAAAGTGATCAGGGTGACGAGTAGAGTTGAAATCCGGATGTCTGTCTGTCCGTCCGTCTATCTGTCCGTCCGTCCTTGGCTCCATAAGAAGATTAAGTTCGAAGATGGGCAAAATCGGCCAACTGCCACGCCCACAAAATGGCGAAAACCGAAAACTTATAAAGTGTCATAACTAAGCCATAAATAAAGATATTAAAGTGAAATTTGGCACAAAGGATCGCGCCAGGGAGGGGAATATTTGGACGTAATTTGTTTGGAAAAGAGGGCGTGGCCCCGCCCCTACTAAGTTTTTTGTATATATCTCGGAAACTACTATAGCTATGTTAACCAAACTCTATAGAGTCGTTTTCTTCAGGCATTTCCATATACAGTTCAAAAATGGAAGAAATCGGATAATAACCACGCCCACCTCCCATACAAAGGTTATGTTGAAAATCACTAAAAGTACGTTAACCGACTAACAAAAAACGTCAGAAACACTAAATTTTACAGAAGAAATGGCAGAAAAAAGCTGCACCCAGGCTTTTTTTAAAATTGAAAATGGGCGGGGCCTCGCCCACTTATGGACCAAAAACCATATCTCAGGAACTACTAGACCGATTTCAATGAAATTCTGTATATAATATTTTCTTAACACCCTGATGACATGTACGAATTATGGGTGAAATCGGTTCACAACCACGCCTTCTTCCAATATAACGCTATTTTGAATTCCATCTGATGCCTTCTCTGTATAATATATACATTAGGAACCAACGATGATAGCGGAATAAAACTTTACACAAATACGATATTTGAAAAATATGTAAATGACGGAAAATGAAATCTCGATTATCACTTTATCATGCGAAAGTATAAAATGTTCAGTGACACCCGAACTTAACCCTTCCTTACTTGTTAACCATTATTACTAATATTTAATCCAAAAAGAAATAAAATAAACAAAAATATATATTAGGAATGTCCCTAGTACATAATATTGACAACAACTACTAAGATTAGTAGATAGCTCAAGTGATTATTATTGTTAGGGATAGCCAATTGTGATTGAAATATTTCATACGGTCAAAATGGTCACCATTTATATACTGTTCGATTCCTTCAGAACATAAAATTTGTATTTTTTATATTTCGATCTTTTCCGAGTTTTATACACGGAGGATTTTTAATAAATCAAAAACTTGCTGTATTGGACTTCTAAAGATTTTTCGTATCCTAATAATAATTTATACGAATATTTAAAAAAATGGTATACACCTTCATTCAAGCAATTAACTAATACTTATTGTATGATATTTCCGTCAAGTTTTTATTGGCTATATATTATTATTAAAAAGCATAACAATGACAATAATAAATACAAACAATTTAATAGAACTGTAATGACTAAAACTTCGCCATACAGGCTTCGCATTAAAGCTTAAAATATATAAATACGTGAGACATTTTATTATTTATTGGAAATTAATAAATATAAAATGAAATTCTAACCTTTCAAATATTATGTAGAAAGGCATTTACTTCGAACAAGTTCATTTAATTGCTTATATCTCAAAACTTATCCGATTTCATAAATATTTATGATTTCTTCCGTTTTAAATTTAAAGTAAAATAAAACTCCTTAATTAAACTACAAGCACAAATATACTTAAATTTGCTATTTCAAAGCCATCATAGTTTAAGTGCTATAAGTTAGTAGTTTTACGTGGAAATGATCCTGTCAAAAAGCTCGAGGTAATTCCACTTTTAACCAATTACAGTGTAACTCAAGTTTCAAGCCGTATTTCATTTGGAAGTAATTTTATACCAGACTGTATGTGTATATATACACAGGTTTGCTACATAAGCCAGCACTTGTCCAGAGCAAATGCTATAAATAATTTATTTAATTATTTTACTAACTATATTTAAAAGTATCATATATAAGTAAATAAATAAATAATTTAAGATTAATAAAATAAATTAACTTAAAAATAAATATACTTATAATATGACCGTAAATTTCATGCCAAATATTTACATTAATATTTCTTCATTTTGATATATTTTTGCTGTTTTTACAGCAATTTTTTGTTATTAAATTCGTAAGGCATTCGTTTTGGGCACTTTAAAGTCTTTGCCAACAGGGAAACAAAGTCGAGAATTAGTGATAAATAATATAATGCATATGAAATTGCCGTCTAAAATTTGTTGGCCAATGAACTTAAGGATGGGTTCATTTTTTGTAAAAGATTAATTCATTCTCGATTTATATATTCCTCTAACATTCTATGCAAACATTTATTTAGTCCATACAGTACTTGTACGCCTTCAAGTCTGAGTTTAATGTCAATGCCCTCAATTCTCGCTCGTTAATCATTTTCGTTTACGCTTATCCAATTCGTCTCCTTTCCATTTGCCAGTTTCGCTTGCACTTTTGCTGTTGCTAGCTCTTACTCAGACGACGGTTCACTCTCCTCTACGCCAACTTTCTTGCTGATACCAATTTGTTGATGTCGTGATATGTTGAGACCATGGCTGGATTCTCGAAATCCTTAAATTCCTGACAACGATCAAACGATTTTTCACAATCAATGCCATCCTGCCCGTCCTTGGCGGCGCGCATATACTTGAAGAACCTCAAAATATCTGGATTATCAGAAGTTGGTTTGCGCAGCTCATTCAACTCACTGCAAGATATCAAATGAAAAATGATAAGAAACAGTTAAATCACAAAACTGCACATGTATTGCAAATAAATAAAAATTATAAAGGATTTTCTCATAAGTTTGTGCAGCCATTCGAGTAAATGATGTACAATGTCTTGCTGTGAACTTTAAGGCAAAATCTCTTTGGAAGCGGCATTTGCGATTTCAACACACACCGAACTACCTTTCTACTGCCTAAACAGTGGGACATACTCACTTTGCTAACATTCTCTCATTCAATTCTAAGTGTGTGCCGTGGCGTATGAGTATCCTTCTTTGATCGGCAGATATTCAGCACATCGTAGGTTTACTCTTTTGTTTTTTTGCTCTGTGATGGAAAAATCCATCGGAAGACATTGTTAGTATATATTTACATATATATACATGTAAGCAACGCTTCTTGCTCGTTTCTTGCACATTCCAGTGGCATTACAAAGGCATAGAATACACAAGTGTGCTGATAAACTGGTTGGTTAAACGGCTTTGCCAAATTGCAAACGTAAAATGTAATCAAACAAAGGATTGGCTGGAGCTTATTATGTTGGATGAACGCTGCCTAAATGCGAAACGAATATTTTATATAGACTCTTAAGGATTCGCTTCAATTTTTCAAGAGCCGAATGCAAAATTTATAAAACCATACTATTATTATCGAATTTTTAAACATTTTTGCATTTTTGTGATTTGATGTTTTAAATATTTAATTGTTATTGAGGCACTCTAAAACATAATATAATTTGGTAACAAACAAGTTGTCTGAAATAATAAACTATGAATCAAAAAGAATAAAAGAAAAATATATAATCTCATTAAGTAATTTAATAGAAAACTAAAGTAAATTAACAAAAAAGACTCTGAAATAAATGACTCTAATGAAATGATATATTCTCTTAGATTGATTACTCAAAGTTTCTCTCTATACTATATAGCACTTAGTATAACCGTGGTACATTCTAAAAGACAACAACTGCCGTCGAAATTTTTGTCGCCACGCGTGAAAGCAAGATTCTTCGCGGGTTTTAGAAAAATGGAATAATAGACTAATATTAGTTTAAAAAAGTGCCATCGCACCTAATATAATGCATATATGTAGTTGGGATTGAAATATATGTTCTTACAGACAAATAACACTTCTTAATACTTTTTTTAAATTTTGAAACGTCTGCTAAGTTCTGAGTTTTCACATAAAATATCGTTAAAACTCTGAATTTTTTCTTTGTTGTTGCATAATTTATTCAATTCTTATTAAGCAACAGTGTTTGTCGGATATAATTAATATAAATATTTATCTAACAAATCCGCTGCTCAAGTTATAAACTACTTCACAACTACGATTGAACAACGAAGTCCACGGCTATACTACATACTACTGTGCCCAAAAAATAAGGTGACATTGTGTTTATTTTGTAAATTCTTTATTTTTTCTTCCAAATCAATTTCATCCTCTTCGAAGTAATCCCCTCCCGATGCAATGCACAACACTACGATAATCGAAGAAAACAGCCAACATGACCTTGATTTTCGAGCGACTTTGGCGCGATTTTCTTGGTTTCGGCTCTCTTTTGGCACGATATTCGCTCGATTGATCGGTTGTTTCGGGGTCGTAAGCATAGATCCAAGTCTCATCGCCAGTTATAATGCGTTTCATGACACCCTGGTAGTCGTAAAACATCGTTTCACACACTTCAACGCGACGTCTTTTTTCCAAAAAATTCAATGTTTTCGGTACCAGTCGAGATTTGACGCGCTTGAGGCCCAAAACATCCTTCAAAATGGTATTGGCTGAGCCTTTCGATATGCCTACTTCATCAGCAAGGTCCCTTATTGTTAATCGACAAATTTTCAACACCAAATCTTTGATTTGTTGAACGTGAGCTTCGTCGGTTCAGGTTGAAGGTCGCCCTGGACGCTCTTCGTCTTCGACACGTTCACGGCCGGCTTGGAACTGACTATACCACTGGTAAACATTTTTTTAGACATAACCTCATCACAAAAGACTTTCTGCACCATCCTCAACGTATCCGCAGCAGAAAATTGATTCCGTAAACAAAATTAAATGCAAATTCTTTGCTCAACAAATTTCGACATCGCAAAAAACGAAAAACTCACTTTTAGCAGCTCACAAAACGACACGTATCTCAAACACTAATGAATATTTTGACATGAAATTTGACAAAAATATGACTGATAGTACTACCAACCTAAAAAAAAATAATTCTCCAAATCCTTCGACGCGCGCAGCTTAAATTCAAATGTCACCTTATTTTTTGGTATGATACTACCATATATACACTTAACCTTTCCAACACTTGCATCTTTTGGTTAACAAATCATAAATGGGGAGAGTGACGCATTTATATACAGATTCTCAGCCACACCATAAACTATGAAGCAGTGGTCGGATCAAACGGTAGCTATTATAGATAAACGGTATTGCCTACTTTTAGGCATCGTCAATTATGATTCATACTTATGCGCGTCATACGTACTATGCATACATATACAAGTGCATACATATGTATGAGTTTCAGACAAAACTTACCGCGATAATTGCGCTGACACAAGGTTGCTATAGGGCGCGTATTTCGCTGGATTTGCATACATTAGACAAATCAGCTTTTCACGACAGTTTTCGTTGTCGGAATTTAATTTCAATTGCGCGAAAACTGAATCCAAACGTGAGAGCAGTGGACTGTAGAAGGGGTCGTAGTTGGAAAGTAGCAGCGACGAGGCTGGCACCTTTTGGAAAGTCTGGAAAGTGTTGGTGTTTGCTGGTGCAATTGGTTTTGTGCGCAATGGTGCGCCGAGGCCACCTCCGCCCAGACCTCCCCCCGAGAAACTGCCCGAGAGCGAACCGGAATTTTTAAACGACGCGGAACCGATGGTCTGTAATGCACTCAAATAGGTGTCTGGCATTTTGTTTTGCTGTTCAATGCGATTTATGCCACCTGCTGCATTGTAGGTGTAGTGTGTTTGCGAGGCCTCTGCGAAAGACAGTTCATAGTAAAATTAAAAAATAGATACATTTTAGGTTAACTTACCCGCTTGATTGTAGGCATAGCCATCCTCTTTCGTGCCCTCCTCGACGGCGGCGAACTTGTCGTCATCGAAATTGATGGTATTATCACGGAAGTCTAGATCCTGAGGCGTGTCTGGCGGACGTATGAAGAGCGGTGCAGAACCGGAGACGATGCCTAAAACACATTTTCATTTTACTTTATTATACAGACGACCAATTTTCACACTACTCTCATTTTTTCAGATTCTACTGTTGTTATATATTATTACATACATACATATATAGATATATATAACGTGAATGTCCTACGACGTTGAGACATTTATGTCGAATCAACTTTTTACTTGAAAATATCGCAGAAATACAAATCTGGGCGCGCTTGCTAGGGGAAATGAAACTTTTTTGACAACTTTACTGAAGCACTTGCTGTAATAGCTCTTTTTACATCAACTCATTATCAGAAACCATAAAAATGACTGTACGCCCAAGGTATGGACTACTAGCTAGCGTCTTAGGGTGCCTGCAGAGTGAATGCTCAAAGTCGAAAGAGCGCAAAGCTTATGAATGCGAGAAATAACCGTCAAAACTGTGTGCGTACATTTTCATACGTCGCACAAGCAGCGCAGTGTGGGAGCGTAAAACTGATCGATTCGAAAAAGCAGCTTGTAGCATTTTACGGCGACAACCCCTGTTGAAATAGCACATATGTATATTATAAATTAAAAAAAACTTTTGCGGATACCATTTTAAAACAAATGGTGAAATTAATTCATTCTCATTCTGATTCTCATATCTATTCTGCGGTTCCTAAAATCGATCAGCGCTGATCAAAATTAGCTCGCTCGGTTCGGCTTTGCGCGTCCACTCTGCAGGCACGCATACGCTGAAGGGCTTAACTTGGCATACATTGAATTTCGTGGAAAGGCCAGAGCAAGTTAACACACGTCGAATTCGGCAACTTGTCTTTATCAGTCAATATTTCACCGATATTCGCCATGCAACTTGGAAGGACATGACAGCGAAACTAATTTATGATCAAAGGACTTTGTTGTGACCCCACTGAATTGGTGCACCAATTTCAAACGATATTACTTGGATTTCTTGTCGCATTCAAACGCAACATAAACGCTTACTCAGGATTATTTACTTATGGGTCAATCCCAAGAAAAGTTTTTGATAGCAACGAAGCTCTTAAGATAGTTCATATCTCGTCTCTAAGTGATCACTAAAGTTAATAAATTCTAATACGTAAATGTAACCCAAACATTTTGAATGATTCATTCAAAATAGTCGTGCGATCCGATGCCGATCTCGAACACTCTACCGTAGTTAATCGGACAGGAGATCTGCACCAATATCAATCACTCCTTCAACGAAAACTTGAACAGTGGACCGGGAAATGCCAACACTTTTGGCTGTTTGAGTTCGATAATATTTTTGGCCTCATCTAATATATAGTAAATATATCAATAAGACAGTGCTCAGGTAGAACTCTTATAATTATGGAAATGATACATGCAATGCAAGAACGCAAGAGAATATTGGGACACCGGCTCGTTCTAGATATGTATCATAGAACAATTTAATTTAGAAAAGGATGGTAAAGGTCAAAGTCTTTATATTATGTAAACGATAATAACAAATAATCTTAAATATCGGATGCTAGGATAATTTGGTTAAATATTTACCCAAAGACCTAATTAAAGCTAATTAACATTTTAATCCTAACATTAAAATCAATCATCATCAATTAACTTTGTACCATTTGGTTCAGCTGTTTTGCACATTAAAGCAACAAGACTAATAAGCTACAAATACGCGTAATTGCTTCAAGCATTTGCAATTTTCCATCGGATATTTAACCATCACTCGATGCGTTGAGCTAAACTTACCCTTGCCCAGGAATTTGCTGAATGAGCCAATCAATACCGGCATAAACAAAGCCAATAGCAGCGATTTCAGCACCTGCAATCCGATATACACTGGCCATAATGCCTTCTTCAAACCTATAAAACGGAGTTAACAGAAAAAATAAATAAATGAATTTTCGGAATGTATGCAAATAGCACATTGAAACGCACCTGAAAAGAAGAGCAGCCTTCCCGATTCCAAGGCACGCGGAATATTTACACTCACATTGCCATCTGGCTTACGTACAACAGCTGGCAAAGAATGTTGGCGGTGGTGCAGGTGGTTGTGATGGTGATGGTGATGGTGTGGGTTGGCATCGGCATGCCGTGTCGGACGCTCTTTGTGCGGGCCACCGACCATCGTGTGATTTTGTTGTAACGCATTTACCAGCTCACTAGAAGGCTCATATTGGGCTTTGTTGAAGAAATTCTCCGCATATTCAACCAACAAGGCTTCCAGCTCTTTTATATCACCACCGACTGTATTTTGAGAGACATCCCCAAAGTCTGTTATTGTTGCCGGATGCGGTTTGACATTTTCTTTGTGGCCACTTCCTACCTTTCTTTCTTCTAAAGCCAGCTGCCCAACATTAAAAGATTTCGGCAATGCTTTGCTTTTGTGTCCCAAAACTGTTGCTGTTGCTGCGATGTTAGTTGATGCACCCACTTTGTCAAGTGCGTGCTGCGTTTGCTTTAGTGGCCTTTCGTTTTTGCCAGCACTTACGCTGAGCGTTGCTTCCCTCTCAGTCTCTTGCTTGACATTCATTTGTTCCTTCATCTTTGCCACCATTGCTCCTTCGGCTGTAATTTTTATATTGTCATCCGTAGCACTACTGATATCGCCCACTATGCTGATATTGTGCTGTGCTATTAGTGCGTTGGCGTTCACCTCCACGCCATCGACACTGTTTACCTTCTGACCCATTGTCATTTGGGTGCGCAGGTCGCTATCTGTGGGCTCAAACACGCGATACTGACCTCCTTTCGTAAACACATTTTGTGCAATATATTCTGGACTAATGTCCTTGGGGATAATCGGCAGGAAGCTATTGTTATCTGCATTGTACATTCCCCCCTCAACGGTTAACGGTTGACTATATTTCGCCGCTCGCATAGCTCTGTGACCGGCTGTATCGGAGTGAGTGTTGATTACTCCCCTGCTGAGAGGGTGTGGTGTTTGCACTGCTGTTGCGTTAACAATTGCCACGCTGTGACACATCAAGAATGCTGCCACTGTGAGTAACTGTGGCATCCATAGCATCCTGACTTGTGCACTGTTGCTGAACACATAACTCTTGTGGGTGGGACATGTGCCGCGGTAGGCTCGTTGACGCTGTGGAGCGTGTTTTCTATTATGCCCGATACTATTTCGCTGTCGATGTGGTTGGTACTCGTATTTACCGTTACAAGTTGTGCTGGTAGGTATCACTGTTGTTATTGCTTTTTGTTTTGGGTGAAATGTGTGCGACATTTTTGCTAAATTATTCGGCCTCTGATCTTCTGTTGGCATCGCTATACTTGCCACTTGGGGTGCTATCGCTCGATTTATGCCTATTACCATCGAGTGCTGTATTTGCTAGGTTTCACCAGTTTTCTTTCACCTAATTGACCTCAACGGCATTTTTTTTATCACATCATGGATGAATGCGGATTGAGGAATAAATTTGCTGACTTTGAATCTGATTGTTTGTTCTCTTTATCGCTTGCCTTTGTTTGCGTTTCTTTAGTCTCCTGGATTTTGCAGTCCTTTGTTGTAGTTAATATCCGTATTTGTGTTTTACTAATGAAGAGTTATCTCCTGCGGGGACTTTCGTGTGAGTTTATATTAAGTCAATTTGTATCCTGAAACAATGAAAGGAAAAAGAACAAAGAATTTACTTAAATCACAAAATCAACAATAAGGGGCCAATGAGGCGCCACATGCTCAACGTTAATTGTGTGAACACAATACATCTTAATATAAGTTTAAATTCCCACAAATGGTTTGATTAACATTCCATACAATTTCAAAATTAAATTTTGCTTATGTGCTCGCATGTACGTGACGTTTAAAAACAAGTAATTGATCCTTGCAATGAGTAAATTGCAGGTTTTCCACTTAGAAGTTCCAAAATTAAATATTTCTCAACGTCTTTCATTCAAAAGGAATCTATATTCGTAATATTGCTTAATTTATTCAATGCCTCTAATAATAAAATTAAATTGCTTTCTATATTGTCGTCAATTAGCTGCCATAGTCAAAAAGAATAGGCAGCTTTTAATCATTCATTTCCTATGGTTTTTTAATTTTTTCATGTAAACCATAAGAAAAAGGAAAATATTACATCTTTGCATTTCTTGACTAAGTCATCTGTCCACTAACGATACAAACAACTTTAAGAACTCTTTTTTTACAGATAGCCGACAACATGAATTTCTTAAATGGGACGCAACGTTGTTTTACAAATTTTTAAGTGACATTTTTACAAAATAACCGCTACATGAAGTAACGACTAACGACCTTCCTATTTTGGAAAATGAGAGGGTCAGGGTCAGCTGTGTTAATTTCCGACTGCGGATTGGTCAAGGAACTGGTAGGGGGACTTGTTTTTTTAGTTTGGATGCTGAGATAAACGAACTGAATATAATTAAATACACTGAATTCGTTAAGAAAATTTAATTTTCACTTAGGAATACGGTAATGTTAATTCATATTGTGGATTGTCTAACGTAAAGAATTCATAGGTTTTCATATAGGTAATACCAGCTTGAATAATAGTAAAACAAGAAACATGTTAATTGCCTTTTATAAAAAATGAAAAGATCTTTATATTGCTTATATTCGGGCAGTTTGCTTGACCGTTATATGCTATATGGGTGCGATGTGACCAGTTTCTTCAAATTAATTATATAAGCAATGCTGGTATTAAATAAAAAGTATAAGTACTCCATCCTTCACTCTATAATTATAACAGTACTTTAAAGGATTTTGCTTTTATTTTGCATGTAATTTCTTTTCACCACATCAATCACACGAAATATACGTAGTAAAAATAACGAAATATTTCAACACATTTATATTTATATATTTTTGCTACAAATCAAATGCGGACTAGCATCTCTAGCTGGTACAGGGTAGTTTGATTATATTTTTATGGTTGTTGATTTTCTGCGCTTATTTATTCTGCTGAAGTACAGCAATAATTACACAGGCCTTTACAAAAATAGTTTACATTAACCGTGCGATCCTGCACTGTGATACTGTCTCAAGTCTCTAAATTTGAAATTTTTAATTTGAGACAGCAATAATTACACAGGCCTTTATAAAAATAGTTTACATTAAACCTATTAAAAAGCGGGACCATGTCCATTTTTCTGTGATGATCTCTATTGAGTATATTCAAAATGGCAGACAAGAGTTCTTTTTTGGTTTTGTGATCAAAAAGTTTGAGTCAATTGATTAATATCTGACTAATCTGCAGGTGCCCCTAGCTATAAACCTATTAGCTACGATCCCCTGTGTACGATCCAATTTACAGTACTATATCTTAATTTAGTGCTTATTTATGATACTTTATAGGTTTTCCTTTAATGGCGTTTTGTGGGAACACGTATTCCAATTTGCAGTTTTACGAAAGACAAGCTTGCACAGACGATCGGAAAGACAGTTACTGATTTCAACTCGCCTCGACATTCATTTATATATATACATATATTCATATATATATATATATATTCATATATATATATATAACCCTTTACATCGCGATTAGGTTTAGGTGATACAAACAACTGTTAGGTGAGCAAAACTATTCTTGTTCTTTTATCTCAAGACGCTTTCAGTGAATTTGTTCGAGACCTTGACCTTCAAAAAGAAGAAGATTTTAGCACCTCGACTCTAAGGAATAAATAATATCGTGATAATTTGTTTAATTTTTTTCATATAGTCTATAACTTTTTTACATTTACATATTTATGCCGTTAGTTTGATAAGCTTTTTTATAAATTTATACTGAATTTTGCTTTATATTCAGAGATTTGGCTAAGAAACTTATGATGGCAAAACTATAATATATAGGATTTTCATGAATATTTGAATGATGTTTGTGCTTTCAGTTTCGAGAAACTTAAGAAATTATGTTCAATAGATCTATTTTATTTTAAATTCACTCGTAAAATGAAAAGGTTAACGAAAGCAAACTTTGCAGTGAAAGTGTTCTTTAACGTCAAATTATGCAACGCATCATTTTGCAATGTTGTTTGACTTTGCATACCGACGACGTCTAAATACTGCAGTCTTTTCGTTCGATACTTTGCTAGTACGTTTTTCGAGGTCAGCTGTTTTCATCAGTGGACTTGATAAATATTTCAACCAGTTTTACTTTTTGCGGTAACAAAATCATCTTCCAAAACGCAAATCGCTAGACTGGCACTTTACTTTGCAAAGCCTCAAAACCGGCTAACAAAATCAATCTATTTACATAGTTTATGAACTACCCTTTGTGTTTGTATTCCATGAAATGACAGCTTGGCAAAAACATTTAATATCAAAAATATGTCACGACCATAGCACTGCAAGGGATTTTTTGCTGTTTTTACTTGCTATTGTTATCCGCGTTACAACAATTTTTTAAACTTCGCAACTACCATGGCGATTATTCCGTTTTTGTTATTACAAGACTTTTTGCTGAAGTGAATGGAAAATACGTCATACATATTTTTTTTGATACGCTCTGGAATCGAGTACTTTAACAAAGTGTAGGAGTTTTGTTATCCCAAAAACTGTTTGTAAGAATAAAGAGAGAAATGGAAGGTTATACATATGTATGTAGTTGTGTTTTTATGTATTCAACCACGATAACAAAAATTCAAATGACAAGGTCCAGAACCGTTATACCTTTTTCTCCACTATACAATATTTCGTTTAAAATACAGTTACGAACGAACTTAAAAATCATAGGCTAGGCTAGGTTGGATGACTGTTCTTTGTGATGCCAATCGAAGAGTCCTGAAGTTGAGTACACAGTACAACAGCTAATCTGGGGGGTGAGAAATTCCAAGTCAGGGTGATGGTACTAGGTCAGTATAGTAAAACCCTCAAAGGGTTTGGATACCAACGCCAAACCGTGTCAGTTTTTTTTATGACCTTTTAAATTTTTTCTTATGTTATAGTGAACGAAAATTGGGTACTAAAAATAGTGTGTAAAAGCTGCTACAACCGTCTATTGGATAGGAAATATAGATAATAGTGGTTCGCGGGTTATGTTAAACTACGTTTTTGCCAAAATGTTACAACTAAGCGAAAAAACATCAAGATAAGGAAAAAATTTAAAAGGTCATAAAAAAAACTGACACATACGAACGCCCTTTGAGGGTTTTACTATAGTGACCTTGTACCATCACCCTGACTTGGAATTTCTCACCCTTCAGACAGTAATCCCAAAAATGTTCCACAGTGGTATCAGCTACCAACAAAAACATACTAAACATATCACAAAACTGCTTAAATGTTTTATTTATATTTTCGCTATTTCTCCTGGATATCTTGAATTATGAGATTCGAGGAGTTTTTGACTTGATCTGTCGAAAGCGGAACATTCAAGTGGAAAGTCTTCTTCCAAACAGCTAGCATTCGGTGAGATATTCAATCTTAATGCAATAGGTATGCTGTGCCCTTGAAAATCAATTTTTTAGGATACCACTTCTCATATGCAGATCAATCTATCTCTCTAATGTATTCAATAAGAAAGAGGAGAGATTGATGTGTCTAAGGTACTTGGCCGGCACATGCGATCTCTTACCGGTCTTCGGTATGAACACAACCATAACCAGCCTCCAAGCCCTTGCAATACATACATATATCCCAATCCAATGCAGTTCGCATATACCATCCTGCTCAGGGGACTTGAACGGTTTAAAGTTCTCATCAGACACTCCGAAAGGAGCTAATTCACGGGAAGGATTGCCCGGAAGTGAGTGGCGTTCTTTGCGGAGATGCTCCTGAACCTTGAATCCTCCACTTTTCCTTCCTTATTTCTGATTTTTAGAATATGAGTCCTGCCTGGTACAATCCCCAATCGCTAGTTGTACGACTCCTGCGGGCTTCGTTAAAAAGCCGTCTACATGAAGCATTGATTTCCGAGAGTTTCAATGTTCACCAGAACGGTTGCCCCTGCCACTTGGTGATATAATTGAGCAAGATGGTCCTGTACGTTTTCCTATAGGGAGATGCTGTCCCTGTAGTTAGAGGATAAGGAAAGGGAAATGTCGCAGTTGTCGACCTCTTCCCTAATTGCCGTACTAAAAATGGGGACAGGAAATACTCTTTATAGTCACCATTAATTGTTTAGTAATTATCCGTTGCTCGATATCGTCGGACACCCTATAAAATATGTATATAAATTATCAGTGTGACGAGTTGAGTCGATTTAGCCCCTTCTGTCTGCCTTATATTGGTCTGAAATTCTGCACACCTATTCTCACAAAGAAGCTGCTCATTTGACGAAACCGATCACATTCGCAGATATTGGACAACTATAGCACATAGCTGCCTTGCAAATCGGAATCGATTAGAATCCAGCGCCTATATAGAAAAAGTTTTCATTTGATGAGCTATCTTCGTTAATTTCCTACGTGGTATATTTTAAATATATTCACACATACATATATAGTATTATCCGGCAATGGATTGAATTGTTAATAAAATTTTGCTTGCATGAATAAGGAATCTTCTCACAACGACCATACTGTTACGCAGTAAATTTGGATTTGAATAGGAATAAATATGAATAACTAATTAGCAGTGAGTATGCACTTATATGTAAGTACTGAATTATATTTAAAAACGATTTTTATTTGTAAACTACGTGACAAGATTTCGAAAGTAAAATTAAAGTATTCCATATTTTATACTCTACTACAGAGTACAAGAGTTTTCTTCAACTAAATCTTATGTAGATTGATATATATGTACCATATATAACGGTATATAACACATATAAATTATTAGGATAAGGAGACGAGTTGAATTCCGACTGTCTGTCTGTCCCTCTGTGTAAGCGATAACTTGAGTAAAATTTAGGATATCCTGGTACACATGTTCTTTGGCAAGGAGTTGGTATTACAGATTGGCGGATTCGCACAAATCTGAGCAAAACTGTTCAAGCCCCAGGTACAGAATATATTAACCCCTTTTCTTATCGCGAACACTTTATCGAAAATATCGGCCAATTTCTGAGACATATAAATGAAGCTTGCAGAGAATCTTTTCCTAATAACAGTCATCCTTTCAAAAATTGATTGAATCACCTTAGTACCCAATATAGCTTATTGTACCGGATATAAAGTTTTTCAAGCTTTCGGCACTTTATATCGCAAATATCGGCCAATATGTGAGTTATCTTAATAATATTAATAGAACCAGTTTTCTAATAACTGTGCATCATTATGCCTAAAATGAACAAATTGGGTGAAAATATCCCTAATATCCCTTTTTCCGGTCAACTCACTACATACAAATTAGACTCCTCGTTTGAGTTTGTTTTAGATAGGTCTTATGTGAGGTTGATTTTCACATAATTTTAACTGACGCGAAGTAAAATATAGTAACAGAACTGAATAAAATTCCAAATTTAATGGTAATTCATTCACGATTTCGACGAAATATGGATGTTGATTTTTTTTTAATTCCGGCTTTGATCCTGAAAGAATGCAATCGTATGAAAAGTTCGCTTACATTCGAACCTAGTCCTTCCTTACCTGTGTGGCACATATTTATATGCAATATATGTTCAAGTATGTGTACATATTTCAATGTTGCCAGATTATATCTTAAAATTACAGTAATTTACTGATCCAAAACAAAACAAGAGAAAACGTTAACTTCGGTTTCACCGAAGATAAACTTGTATGTAATACCCTTTACAACAAATAAAACAAATACATCTTAGTATATATGGCGTTTATACGCTATAGTAACATCCGAACAATTTGAGTCCTGGCCGTGAAAAATATTACGTGCCGAATTTCGTTAATATATCTTGTCGAAACAAAAGATTACATATCAGAATTTGATTTTTCCAATATGGACGGTTCCGACAAATGTGCAGGTGAGAAAACATACAGACAGACAGACAAATGGAAATTGACTCAACTCGGTAATTATTTAAATATTAGGTATGCTTTATAAGGCCTCCGACGGTTCCTTCTGGGTTTTACGTACGGTACTTTGTGGCAAAATTATTATATCGTGTTTAGAGTGTTAAGATATAATACAACAAGTAAGGAAGGGTTAATTTCGGGTACAACAACAACAAAGCCATATTAATATCGATTAGGTTTAGGTGAAACAGAAACCGGTAGGTGGACAAAACTATTATACTCTGAGCAACATGTTGCAAGAGCATACAAATTAATATGAAACATGACAAGGATGAGAGAAATGAAAAACAAAATTAAACCAGAAGAAAATTGTCGGAAATTAAAAATACGCTTTAATGACATGGCTGAAGTGCTTTGTTACGCGCTTACATACATACACAACATAAGTATGAAGTATTTGGCGCCAAAGCCTTAAAAACATTCTGCTGCATAAGGAAAAGAAAACGAAGAACACAAGTAGCAGCAACGTAAGTGGCAACCTGAAAGTGTACTCGAAGTCAAACTCAAAAGTACAGCTACGTACTTGTAAGTGTGTATGTGTGTGTGTCTGCATAAAGTGAAGAGCGCACCTGCTTCTGTGTGGCGCGCTGCCGCTTTGGGCGTGTAGAGTAGCAAAATATGAGCTGCAATTAAGTTGATTATGAAGTGCGATTTATTTGCAAAACAAAAAAAAAAGATGGAAATTAAAATACATGAGTGCTTCATTCATTTTAATGGAGTTTTTAGGTTGCAGCTTGAAAACAAAATGAAAGAAAGCCACAAAAAGTAGAGAAATGTATGCTAATTATATTTAACTTTTGTGTAGGATTTACTTTTAATTTTTTCGAGCTTATTTTTCAGTTGCGTTTGTTGTAAGTGATCATTATGTTTTATTACTATTCCATTTTCCTTTTGTATCCCGTCTATTAAGTCAAAAAAACTTCCTTTTAAGCTCTTAAATAGGTAAATAATACAAATGTTGACACTCGCTTAAAAATGTTAAAAATAAAAATAACTATACACCATAGTCGAATTAAAAAAGTTTCGGTTTAAAATTTTTAAATAACAAAAAAAATAATTTGGTTGTGTTAATTTTCTAACGTCTTATTTATAATGTACTTAAATCCTTAATATAATTTTAAGTAATAAAGGCCCAGCAGTCAGTGCTTTACATACGTAACTATAGGTGGCACAACTATTTATATTTCACAGTTGACTAATTTGTTAGGGTTGTCGTCTCAAAACTGAAAAAAACTGGAAAAAACAAATACTTCAACGCGTTTTAATGTACTATTCCAAGAAATTATAAAGGAGATAAAAACATGGTTAAAAACATTTATTAATTTGTATGAAGAATTGTTTTACTTCTTAATGGAAATTGATTCATTTTTTATTTGATAACCTTTTCAGGTCTAACCGCCCATATTGTGATTTAAAAAAGATACGAAGAGAAATTTTCTACCGGGGCCCTTAAAATTATTCAGATAACCTGAAAATCGATTATTCGAATATCCGGTTTGTAACCGTTCCTATGAATATTAACCAATTAATACTATTTGAATAGTTGTAATGTTGCTCTACCGAGACTTGCTCTGCTGCGAGTATTTTAATGAAGGAAAATTGTTAGTAATCCATGCAGACTTTGATTTTTCCTTTGATTGGTTGGATTTGGATAATTTTTGGTCAAAAGGTGCCATACTATAAGGGAATTATTACTGCAAAATTTTATACCGTTACATTAATTACTTCTTGATTTGTGTACTGGAAAGTGAAAGAATGAAATGGAATGTTAAATGGTGTTACTCGTACATGGGGAAGTAGGCGTGATTGTAGTCTGATTTTGCTTATTTTCACACTGTTACATAGGAATGTTAGAGAAATGATATGTATTAAATTTAGTCGAAATCGATTGGTCGGGTCCCGAGACATGGGGTTTCACCAAAAAGTGGGCGGTGCCATGTCCAATTTTCACACCGGCTCTCATAAAGCGTTCTTATACCAACTTCAAGGTAAAAGGTAATGTCTCTGGCGCAATTACTTATAGATTTATCGCGCTCTTAATAACTTTGAACTCTACCGTTAGAGGGGGAATAAAAGCTGTTATCCTGCGATTTCAGCCAGTCAGTAGAAGTTCTTATCAGATTTGTACCCAGCAAATTTGGTTATTGTAACTTAAATGGTTTAGGAGATATGTACATTAAACATATTAGAGGGCTTTTTCAAAATTTTTTACCCACAGGTGACCTTTGCTAATGGGATGTCCTGCGCCAAATTACAATTTTATATCTTAATTTTGTGGACGTGGTAGTGGTCCGATTACGCCCATCTACGAATACTTAGAACTCTAATTTCCACAATATTTGTAAGAACATATGTATGTTATAAACATTTCATTGCCCACAAAAAACAAAGTTTTTGGTTACGTAAATTTGAAGGACGGATAATGGAATAATTTTAATATGAATAATATGAAAATAATATGAAAATTTCAACATAATTTTACTTTTATAGAAATTGAATAAACATGTTGTTATACATAGTCTTATTTATCAAAAAAAAAATTATTGCTGCACCCCACTAGACGGTTATTGCTTTTTTCTGCTTCACACTTAAATTTTCTCTGAGAGTTCATGAATATTCCAGCATTATTTAATATTTGTTCTCTTTAACTATCAGTTGTTTACCTCTATCTCTTTTATACTCTCACTGCACAGCAATTCTTAGACTGAAACTAATTTTTTGCTTCATGGACTTATTCCTATAGACAAAAGCAGGCAATTTGTTCACCTTTCTTTCCTTCCACCTTTTGTGCCTTGCATTTTGGTGTTGTAATTTTCGTTTTGTAACTTCTTCAAATGTGTATATGTGATGTTCCCTCGGCGTAACTCAGCACTGCATTGCTGCATGCAATATTTGTGGCATTTACGCTTATTGTTGTTGTTATCATTAAATTTGCCAAAGAAAGTGAAAATTGGCGCGCTTCCACTCGGCTGACGGGGCCATTCGCCTGCGGTGATAATGCTTTATTGTTTTTCATGCGCTTGTATTTATGATTTATTGCTGCTGTGTATTCGAGAAATGCTGACTATTTTTTGTTTATTTGTTTATTTACTTATTTTTACCAAATTTGACTTTGCAATGTGCGCCATAATTTACCTGCCGCTGAATCATTTCGCTTTCACGCTGCCAATTACACCGTCGACGTGTTGGCCTGCACGTGAAGTGTGTTACAAAAACAAATTTATGGTAATTGCATTAAATTTAATTTGAGGCGTATCACATGCCAATTGTGGATGTCACGTATGTATGCGCGTGTGCGCTTGTAGTAGTGTTATATTATAATGTCGTGGTATTATGCAACAAAGCCGTTATCTGCCTCATCCTCAGCAGAAGTACATGTGATATAAACCAAAGCATACTCTTATGCATATGTCTATGTGTGTGTACATATGCCTATGTATATACTTATGTAAGTGTATTACCGCCAGCGTGATAGAGGGCTTCTAACATTAAATTTGCACGTTTAGTCCAATTGCTGTTATAAAGATGACATCAACTTAATTGCCCACATGGTTAGTGCGCGCTTAAATTTAATTAGTGCCATATGTACATACAAGTATGTGTGTTTGTATATTTGTAGCAATTATTGCCGCATTAAATAACTGCTCTCTTTTTCATAATTCACAAAATTGGTTTGGCACGTTTTTGATATGGTAATTTTAATAATTGATTTTACGTAATATTGCAACGCATCTAAATATTTTGACTTAAACATATGTATTAGGGTGCTTCAAAAAAATTTTTGAATTTTTTTTTCAACTCTTACCTCCTCAAATGTTAGTGATTGACATACAAAAAATCCTCCCTCAAGCCAGGCGCTCTAGCTTAACTCTAAGGAGTCGCTATTTGTTTTTTTTTTTAGGTTCCCATACATTTAATATAGGAATTATTTTTTCATTCAAACTAAAATTTCACCAACTAATTTTCTTTTCTCAAAAATAACCATCACATATTTAGAAAGCTCACTTTTCAAGCTTTAAAAATTCCCGCGACAAAATTATTAGTCTCAGAAACTTTTTTTATTTTTATTCAAAAATTTCCAAATTACAAATCACAAGGTTTAATCCTCTATTTTTGATAATCAAACTTTGTCGGCTTGTGGGAGAATTTCTTGTCAATCTCTAACATTTGAGGGGGTAAGAGTTGAAAAAAAAATTAAAAAATTTAATCTTGGAATTATAGAGTCTTGGAGCAATGTTATCTGCCACTCAAGATTGGACTAAAACTACAAAGGATCATAGAGAGATATATAGTTATTATATACATTTAATCTTATCTCTCTGTAAAAATCATGCAAATCACCTCCTTGGGGTTAACGGTCGTCAATGACGGTTACGTTCTCAATGGCATCAATTTTGAAGATATATGGACCGATAATTCCACCGGCCCCCATACCACATCAAACTGTGTTTGTTTCTCAATTAAATGGTAGCTTTTGGTTAGAAAACGTCGGATCATCTTGGAACTTTTCATGAGGCCATAGAGCGAACCGATGGCGCTTGTGAAAGTCAGTCGGTTTCGGTTCTTGCACAAGCTATATTTTGTACGCTTTCAATTTAAGATCTCTAACGATTTGTTTGTTTGAAAATAGTTCGAGCTGCAGAACTAAACAGAGAAGGTACCATCTTCTATAAGAGTGTACAGCTGTTGGCGTATGCCGACGATATTGATATCATCGGCCTCAACACCCGCGCCGTTAGTTCTGCTTTCTCTAGGCTGGACAAGGAAGCACAGAAAATGGGTCTGGTAGTGAACGAGGGCAAAACGAAATATCTCCTGTCATCAAACAAACAGTCGTCGCACTCGCGACTAGGCTCTCACGTCACTGTTGACAGTCATAACTTTGAAGTTGTAGATAATTTCGTCTATTTAGGAACCAGCATTAACACCACTAACAATGTCAGCCTGGAAATCCAACGCAGGATTGCTCTTGCCAACAGGTGCTACTTCGGACTGAGTAGGCAATTGAAAAGTAAAGTCCTCTCTCGACGAACAAAAGCTAAACTCTATAAGTCGCTCATAATTCCCGTCCTGCTATATGGTGCAGAGGCTTGGGCGATGACAGCAACCGATGAGTCGACGTTACGAGTTTTCGAGAGAAAAATTCTGCGAAAGATTTATGGTCCTTTGCGCATTGGCCACGACGAATATCGCATCCGATGGAACGATGAGCTGTACGAGATATACGACGACATTGACATAGTTCTGAAAGTATTCGACGCTGTACCCGCCGGGGGAAGCAGAGGAAGAGGAAGACCTCCACTCCGTTGGAAGGACCAAGCGGAGAAGGACCTGGCTTCGCTTGGAATATCCAATTGGCGCCACGCAGCGAAAAGAAGAAACGACTGGCGCGCTGTTGTTAACTCGGCTATAATCGCGTAAGCGGTGTCTACGCCAATTAAGAAGAAGAAGAACGATTTGTAAATGTTGTTCAGGCGTAAATCTCTCGATGATGAAATGCCAAACAATACTGGACAAAAATAACATGGCAGCGTGACACGACCCATGCGTGATTTGTCCAAAAAAGGGTATTGAAAGAAGCACCTCTGCTCGGATCACCCATTATAACTGGATTTTGTAAAGTTATAATACCCATTATATGAAAAACTTTTCATCCAGAAAAATGCAATCCTAACTTCGTGTTAAAGGTGCCTGGTAAATAACTTATTCGAACTTTTTGGCTTAAAACCAAAACACTTTCTGGCGTCAGTAATGAAATACTTTGCTGTCTTTATAAAACCGATATGCAAAGTACATTGCATGTTTTTATCCTCTCGCAGTATATTGCAACGAAGTATAATACTTTTGTTTACCTTACGATTGTTTTAAGGGGGTATTCTGGTTTAGAAATTCGAAAAATCGATTTTTTTTGCATATTTTTATAGTATAACCCTTCAAGAAAATGTCCCTAAGAGGATTTTTCGAAATTCATATTATTTTCCGAGTTACAGCTCATTTTGTGACAAAACCGTTTCGCAGTGACAACTTTAAACTCGTTTTTCTCATAACTACTTTTCTAGAAACGGTGTGCATGATATCTCAAGTTCTACTTAACCGATTCACATGAAATTTTACACAGAGCTTTCTTATACATTACAGTTTTTAAAAAATTCCGAACCACAAAAAACAGGGAAAATACGAAACTTTTTTTTTCAAAAAAGTGCGATAACTACACTTATGTATATCCTGCACACCAGGACAAGCCATTGTTTCATCAGTCTTTACTTCGCCGACCTGCAGTTTTTTAAATTTAATGTTTTTCCATATATTTTTTATGTTTTGTTTTCTTAGAATATCAATAAAAAGCATGTAAAAAAATAGATAGCCAAAATAATTTTTTGATTTTTTTATCGCGTCAAAAAAATACCTAAAATTCAGGCTTCTAAACCAGAATAACCCCTTAAACACCTAAGACTTTACGTTATAGATATAGAGTTATATGTTTAAAACTGATGAGGACTTCGAGACGTGTTGAATTCCGAGCGACTGCTTGCCCGTGCAATGAATACTGATATATCTTTAAAGTAGTATAGCTAAGACCCAAATTATTATGGGCAGGCCATATTTATATATGTGAAAAATGGGTAAAATCGAGTGAATACTCCCCTTATTTGCATATAACTAACGTTAGGATTTTCCGACTTCTGTATGAATTTATACCATACAATGTTTTATGTATATTTTAGTAAACTCAGAGAACTTCTTTTTCTGAAAACAGTATGTCATGCTGTCAAAAATTCATAAAATCAGGTCAATATTACCTCTAGCCTTTATAATTAATATAAGAATTTCAAACTTCCGAAAATAGGCCCCGGGTTTGGTCTTTCAAAATTGGGAGTGTATAAAATGTTCGGTTACACCGGAACATAGGCTTTCCCTACTTGTATCATATATTTGCGGAGATGTGTGTTCAGTCTAAGCTTTGTTGCATATACTCATTTCACATTTCAGACAGCAAATAAGCTCCACGCAGAGTCTCGCCGACTTCTTCACGCTCACAAGTGCAAGGCAACAGAGCAAGTAAAAAGCATTTCGAAGAAAAATAGAAGTGAAATTTCCATTTACGAGAACAAAACTGCGCTAACTTTGAGAAAAGTTTTTACATTAACATTTAAATAAATTTTCAAAGTGACAAAGTTTGGCATGCTACGTTGACAACTGGATTTCGATCTCCTTCATAAGTTGCCCGTGACGGACTACAAGTGCGCACCGGCATTAGGCGGCAAATGGTAAGCCCTGTTATATTGCCTCTTTGCGTTGGAATGATTTGCTTGCTATAATCCCCGAACTATCTGCTCGGAAATGGTCAATGGTTCGCGTTCTTTTCACGTTTCTACAGCAATAACTTTTGTTTTCCTCCGACGACTATTCAGTTGCCGACGCTGTGCTGAGTCGTGAGTATAAGCTTTATCGTTATGCGGAACGGCTATGACATTGTGTAACTAAAATTTATCATTCTGCATAATTTTGTGTTAATTGGCTTGTAACTTTGTCGTGTCTTGCTGTCTTGTTGATTTAATTACGAACAAGATGGAGCAAATGTAGTGGATTGTGAGAACATTAAACGAACATGAGAAACTGTTGTTTCAGCTTTTACTGTCCAACAAATTATCTTCTTGCAAGCTGAACTGTTTTATTCATTTTTAAAGTATGTATGAACTTTTCATTCATTACATACATACATAATTTTTATATAACATATAGTATGTATGGTTTTCATTAGTTAGTTTATAAGGATTATACATATTTCCCCTTATATTCAATAAATACATGTCAGAGGAACTTTTATTTTATGTTCGTTATTGCAAAATGCATTTCACAAACTGCAACAAATGATTTTAGCAGTTAATAGCTCTTTAAATCTACGTACATATTTCCGTTTCCTAGGCGACTGATCCAGCCAGTTGCATACGGTATACAGACAAAAATTATTACTTTGTAAAGCTTATAAGAATTTGTTAATAGTTTAACTTCTTCTTCTTAATTGGCGTAGACACCGCTTACGCGATTATAGCCGAGTTAACAACAGCGCGCCAGTCGTTTCTTCTTTTCGCTGCGTGGCGCCAATTGGATATTCCAAGCGAAGCCAGGTCCTTCTCCACTTGGTCCTTATAACGGAGTGGAGGTCTTCCTCTTCCTCTGCTTCCCCCGGCGGGTACTGCGTCGAATACTTTCAGAGCTGGAGTGTTTTCATCCATTCGGACAACATGACCTAGCCAGCGTAGCAGCTGTCTTTTAATTCGCTGAACTATGTCAATGTCGTCGTATATCTCGTACAGCTCATCTTTCCATCGAATGCGATATTCGCCGTGGCCAATGCGCAAAGGACCATAAATCTTTCGCAGAATTTTTCTCTCGAAAACTCGTAAAGTCGACTCATCGGTTGCTGTCATCGCCCAAGCCTCTGCAACATATAGCAGGACGGGAATTATGAGCGACTTATGGAGTTTAGCTTTTGTTCGTCGAGAGAGGACTTTACTTTTCAATTGCCTACTCAGTCCGAAGTAGCACCTGTTGGCAAGAGCAATCCTGCGTTGGATTTCTAGGCTGACATTGTTGGTGGTGTTTACGCTGGTTCCAAGATAGACGAAATTATCTGCAACTTCAAAGTTATGACTGTCAACAGTGACGTGAGAGCCTAGTCGCGAGTGCGACGACTGTTTGTTTGATGACAGGAGATATTTCGTTTTGCCCTCGTTTACTGCCAGACCCATTATCTGTGCTTCCTTGTCCAGCCTGGAGAAAGCAGAACTAACGGCGCGGGTGTTGAGGCCGATGATATCAATATCATCAGCATACGCCAGCAGCTGTATACTCTTATAGAAGATGGTACCTTCTCTATTTAGAAGTCGCACGATAGAGAGTCGCCTTGTCTGAAACCTCGTTTGGTATCGAACGGCTCGGAGAGGTCCTTCCCGATCCTGACGGAGCTTTTGGTGTTACTCAACGTCAGTTTACACAGCCGTATTAGTTTTGCGGGGATACCAAATTCAGACATCGCGGCATAAAGGCAGCTCCTTTTCGTGCTGTCGAAAGCAGCTTTGAAATCGACGAAGAGGTGGTGTGTGTCGATTTTTCTTTCACGGGTCTTTTCCAAGATTTGGCGCATGGTGAATATATGGTAGGCTGTTGATTTTCCAGGTCTGAAGCCACACTGATAAGGTCCAATCAGTTTGTGGACGGTGGGCTTTAATCTTTCACACAATACGCTCGATTGAACCTTATATGCGATGTTGAGGAGACTAATCCCACGGTAGTTGGCGCAGATTGTGGGGTCTCTTTTTTTATGAATTGGGCATAGCACACTTAAATTCCAATCGTTGAGCATGCTTTCGTCCGACCATATTTTACAAAGAAGCTGATGCATGCTCCTTATCAGTTCTCCGCCGCCGTGTTTGAATAGCTCGACCGGCAATCCGTCGGCCCCTGCCGCTTTATTGTTCTTCAGGCGGGCAATTGCTATTCGAACTGCTTCATGGTCGGGTAATGGAACGTCTGCTCCTTCGTCATCGATTGGGGAATCGGGTTCGCCTCCTCCTGGCGTTGTGCGTTCACTGCCATTCAGCAGGCTGGAGAAGTGTTCCCTCCATAATTTAAGTATGCTCTGGGCATCGGTCACTAGATCAACTTTGGGGGTTCTACAAGAGTATGCTCCGGTCTCGAAACCTTCTGTAAGTCGCCACATTTTTTCGTAGAATTTTCGAGCTACGTCTGCAAATGCGTCTCGCTTCCCTTTTCAACTCTCGGTATCTATCCCATCCCGCACGTGTAGTGGTCGATCGTAACGTTGCGAGGTAGGCAGCCTGTTTTCTCTCCGCTGCGGCACGGCACTGCTCGTTGAACCAGCTGTTCTTTTGCACTTTCCGAAAACCAATGGTTTCGGTTGCAGCTGTACGTAAGGAGTTTGAAATGCCGTCCCACATTTCCCTTATACCGAGTTGTTGACGAGTGCTCTCAGAGAGCAGGAGTGCAAGCCGAGTAGAAAATCGTTCGGCTGTCTGTTGTGATTGCAGCTTCTCGACGTCGAACCTTCCTTGTGTTTGTTGGCGTGCGGTTTTTGCTGCACAGAGGCGGGTGCGAATCTTGGCTGCAACAAGATAGTGGTCCGAGTCGATGTTAGGACCGCGGAGCGCACGCACATCTATAACACAATAGTTTAACTACATCTCGAGAATAATGCCAAATTTCTGAATGTTTTATTAACCAGAAAAATTCTGGTCTTAACTGGTGCAGCTTAAAACTCGAAAAAATAATACATTTTTGGCATTATTTCGGAAAAAAACAAATTTCAAACGACAAATTAGTCGAGTATATGCTGTCCATAGTAATACACAGGGGGTGACTGAGTAAAAAGAGGTTTATAGGATTAAAAACTATAGCCGTTGCATGGTCCTATCTTCTAATGGAGCTTACAGTTTCATATACAAGTATCTGTATAAATTGATACAAAAAATTTGTTTTTTTTTTATTGCAAATATTTACATAACATAAAAGGCAATTTTAAATTTAATCATCTAATTTATATGCGTGACTTTTTCCTATAAATTATTATTATAATTTTTTTTTTGAAAGCGTATTTAACAAGTAAGGAAGGACTCTGATTGATGGTATGTTATCCGCTGTAGCATAGGTAGTAGCATTAAGTTAAAATTATGCTTCCAATTTAGAAGAAATTGTTCTATTAGCCCTCTTGAAATAGGATTCATTCATATTCACTTAAAGGTGGTGCCACACCTTTCTGTACAACTTCTGGTGCCACATTGCGATCTTTGTACCAAATAACAGTTTTCAATCTAAATTTCGAACTTAGGCTTCAGAACCGCGGCATTTTGTGGGCGTGTGAATAATCGGATTCCGCTTATTTGCAGTGCCAAACTTCTTCTGCCATATATTCTATATTTCACACCCTCTTCATCCCGTTAATTTAGGTATAGGTATATAACTAACTCCATGCCTACCTCGATTAGCTTTAAATGTTACAAACAAATATTTAACAAGTAAGGAAGGGCTAGGTTCGGGTGTCACCGAACATGTTTTACTCTCGCATGATAAAGTGATAATCGAGATTTCATTATCCGTCATTTACATATTTTTCAAATACCGTATTTGTGTAAAGTTTTATTCCGCTATCATCATTGGTTCCTAATGTATTTATACAGAGAAGGCATCAGATGGAATTCAAAATAGCGTTATATTGGAAGAAGGCGTGGTTGTAAACCGATTTCACCCATATTTCGTACATGTCATCAGGGTGTTAAGAAAACATTATATACCGAATTTCATTAAAATCGGTCTAGTAACTCCTGAGATATGGTTCTTGGTCCATAAGTGGGCGGCGCCACGCCCATTTTCAATTTTTAAAAAAAGCCTGGGTGCAGCTTCCTTCTGCCACTTCTTCCGTAAAATTTATTGTTTCTGACGTTTTTTGTTAGTCGGTTAACGCACTTTTAGTGATTTTCAACATAACCTTTGTATGGGAGGTGGGCGTGGTTATTATCCGATTTCCATTTTTGAACTGTATATGGATATGCCTAAAGGAAACGACTCTATAAAGTTTGGTTGACATAGCTATAGTAGTTTCCGAGATATGTACAAAAAACTTAGTAGGGGGCGGGGCCACGTCCACTTTTCCAAAAACATTACGTCCAAATATGCCCCTCCCTAATACGATCCTTTGTGCCAAATTTCACTTTAATATCTTTATTTATGGCTTAGTTATGACACTTTATAAGTTTCCGGTTTTCGCCATTTTGTGAGCCGGTTTTGCCCATCTTCGAACTTAACCTTCTTATGGAGCCAAGGAATACGTGTAATAAGTTTCATCATGATATCTAAATTTTTACTCAAATTACAGCTTGCACGGACGGACGGACAAACAGACGGACGGACAGACAGACATCCGGATTTCAACTCTATTCGTCACCCTGATCACTTTGGTATATATAACCCTATATCTGACTCTTTTAGTTTTAGGACTTACAAACAACCGTTATGCGAACAAAACTATAATACTCACCTTAGCAACTTTGTTGCGAGAGTATAAAAACTGAGGGACTAGTTCGTATATATACAAACGGTCGGACAGACAGACAGACGGACATGGTTAAATCGACTCAGCTCAACATACTAATCATTTATATATATACTTTATAGGGTCTCCGACGCTTCTTTCTGGGTGTTACAAACATCGTGACAAACTTAATATACCCTGTTCAGGGATAAAAATAGGCGAGCATTGCTGTATGTCATAACAAATACACAAATTCCCAATGCATATACATACATATGTTTGTGGCTTTGTTTGTTTAGTGCCAAAATAAATTCTTTTGGAAAAGTAAGAAGCTATGATAGCATTGAAAAATCAAATATTATTATATAATATTATATTAAAATATTATGATTACAACTTAATAGCTTCTTGGTGACATATAAATTATTTACATTGGTAAAAGCGAAATTTTAAATTTTTTAAAAGATGAAATTATTCGTCAGTTCCTTTTTTCAGTAAAGCTTACAAGTTAGACAGCCAGCTGGCAGAAATGGGAAGGCATATGCCGGCATATTTGCACTTTTAAATATATACTTTAGCTAAGTATTTTGATAGCGAAGCTTAAAAGTAGTGGCAATACACACTGGAAATCATTGCTTGATCTTAAAACATAACATATTTTCTTCAGTTGTTTGTGAATTTCCATATGTGTGATTATACTCATGTTCACTGACAACGGTAAACAATGCGAAGTTTGTGTAGATGCAATGCAAGGAAAATAATGGATGGGAGAAGAGCCTCGACCGACATAAAGATATTATTAGCCTAGTTACCCACTCTGGCGGCTAGGAGCGACGTACGATATGTAAATTCGAGTATATTGTATACATATTGTAGATTTCTAGCACTCTGTAACTCTGTAGTTTGAGAGTAGAAGCAAGCTCGATTTAGGCAACACAAGTAAAAATGCAGAAATACTGCCGACCATATGAGTGAAATTAGTTTCCCAGTTGGTGTGGGTTTCTTCATACTTAAGTAGTGATTTATTGTACACCTTATATAATGAAGATATTATTTCTCTGGTAAGGTTTACGAATGGGTTTGTGTAAATGTGTGCATTTGTTACTTCATCGTCCACTTATCTTTATAATGCCGTTATTCCTTTGTTCGCTTTGTGTACTAAAAATTACTGTCATTTGTCACTTAACAGTTTAAAGATAACCCTTTGAGTTCGTTACCATTTTAGCACCTAACCGGTTCTACTCAAAGTTTGTTGCAACATTGGCCAAGACTTAATGCGCTCGCAATCAAATCTGCTTTTGTGCATGGCAACTTTTAGATTGCTTTGGAGACTTTTTACTTTCTTTACAACATAAAATTAAAATAATAATACCGACATTTTTGGAAGTCAAAATCGGACATTATGTAATTCTCATTTGGCGTTTGCTCGCATATTCGGTTCATTGTCATCTTTGAAGACACTACCACAAGTGAATAGCGGCACACTACAAGTAATAACCGGCTTAGCTTTAGTTTATCAACAACGGGGATTGTCCATTATGGAGTGAGCAGCGAAGTCGGCATTATAATTGCTTAGAATGTCGTTCTGCACCGATTGGCTTTCTGTTTTACGAGTAGCCATACACATGCAGTTGAGGAGTTGCTAGGTGGACTAACTGTCCATCAGCGCAATATGTAATCAATGGATATGAAAGTATACCAAATACCGCGCTTCTCTTATTAGTTGAAGAAATAAGTAAGCAAAGAAGTATTCTAGGAGAATCTCTCTACTTAGCTTTCATATGCTGTACAGTTGTTGGATAAATACATAGAATTAAAGTTCATTTTATATATTGCATTGTATATTCGTAGTTATGATCACATAACGGTTTTGTACATTTGTGCACTTGCATACAGTTGTGTGAGAATTAATAATGACAGTGGTATGCAGTTAATGAAATTAATGTTTATCTTGAATTGTGGGGGAATCAACGGCAATTAACCAATCAAATTAATTGAGAACAAACTAAAAATAAGTATTTTTTCAATTTTACCCATATTTTGCAAACACTTGTATTTTATTTGCATTTGTTTTCAAATTTGCGATATTAACGTGTGAAAAAAATAAGGACACTTCGTAGTTTACTATAAAAATACCTTATTAAATATAAAAAGTAACTGGTTTTCATTCAATTTAATATCAATTTCTGAGTAGTTTAATATTTTGTTGAAAATCCATTGTTGTTTAAAACTTATCGATACCGCTTCGGTATAGAGTCAATTAGGTTTAGGCAGATGAAAACCGGAATTGCATTCGATGAATTTTGAATAAGTTGTAAAAGCTCTTCATTAATACTTGAGCACTTTTCTCTTAACAACGCTTTCACTGTATTCCACAAATTTTCAATGGATTTTAGATCCGGGGGCAGCGGTGGCCACTCCATTATTGACCCTAAACCAATCTATTGTATACTTAGCCGTGTTGTTAGGGGCGTTGTCCTGCGTAAATATCCACCTAAGTGGCATATTGTCTTCAGCGTTCTAAAGCATAGCTTGTAGTATTGTCACACAATCGGTTGCCTTTATAGTTCCCTGTATCCTATGCAGTGAGCCCAGACAATTGTATGAAAACGATCCCCAAACCATAATGTTTCCGTCAACATGTTTAACGGACTTTGTCGTACACTTAGGGTTAAATGCTGCATTATTCGGTATTTTTACGTAATGGATACCTCAATCAGAATTAA
Organism: Bactrocera neohumeralis; assembly: GCF_024586455.1. Classification (NCBI taxonomy): domain Eukaryota; kingdom Metazoa; phylum Arthropoda; class Insecta; order Diptera; family Tephritidae; genus Bactrocera; species Bactrocera neohumeralis. The sequence goes on from NC_065919.1 coordinate 39,200,747, forward strand.
ATAAGTTGACTTTTGTTTCGTCAAACCCGAAAATGATATGTCATTTTTCTTCAGGCCAAAGAACATGTCCTTCAGCAAACTTAAGCTTTTGTTGCACGTTCTTTTTTGACAACATAAAATAGACCCTTTTCTCGTGCTTCGGCTCTTCGGCTCTTTAGATTTTCCTCTATAAGTACTTTGCGGTTATTTGATGGGTCAACATCAATATTCAAATCACATTTTATATGTTTTGATGAAAAAAAAGAATTTTTCTTAACACAGCACTCTATATTTTTTGACAAACAATGCTATTTTTGACTTCCTGTCGCATGTTTCAATTTGGGGAATGTCCAACCAGTGTTTTAAGTATTCACTAAATTCGCTACTTTTCTGTACAAATTTCATTGTTTCACTAAATATTTAATATGTTCCGAGTTTTCGGATTTTTCACATATCGATGCAATCAAAAGAAAACCGGGTTTTAATTGATTGATATCAAAATAAAAGTATTATGTTTGCCTTATCTCTGCAAAAAAACACACTTTTTAGTAAAACGATTTTCGTTATTGTTTTTAAATAGCAAACTGTCCTTATTAAATCGCACAAGTGCTTGCGGACTTTGTTAAGAACAAAATGGCTATTTACGAAATGTGTGCAAATACTTTGCATTTGTCTAACAGAATCTGTTTTTATAAATGAGGAGTCATAAAAAAATGCCGTTAGCGGGCGATAATTTTCATCACTATCCTTATTATTTTTCACATAACTGTATGTCAACTGTAGCACAAATATGACTGCTCTGTCTGTTCTTTTGCATATAAAGTAAAAAGCACAAAATACTCTTGGAAGTAATTACTTACTCAAATAGGTTTCATTAGGCTCAACACAAAAATACCAAGTTTGGAAAGTTCAACTTGCGCTTGCACAGTTTTTGCTTCGCCATATACAGGAATGCTCTTCAGCACCTCTGTTACGGGTATTTGGTTGGATATCCTCATAAAATGCTTTTTTTTCACTTTTGGGAATATAAAGTAGACTCTCGGTGATAGATCAGATAGGGTGGTTGATGAATCCGTCCGTTTTTTCATCAAATGCTCGTTAATTTTATTTATTATTTATTTATAATAATTCATATAACAAAAAGAGTTTTATTATATAAATACATAAACGCAGCACTGGCTACGAGGCCTTCAGCCGAATGCTCGTTAAATTTCGTGGTGTTCCTTTAATTTTTGTTGAACAAAACGTGCATTGATATTTCTTTTACCCAAATCTTCATTTGAAATTCGCCAAATAGTGTTTTTACTCGTATTTAATCCCTCACTCAACCTCATCGTAGTAAAATTTTCATCGATTCCAAGAAAATACAAGACCATGCTCTTATTAAATAAGTAAGCAAAGGCTAAGTTCGGGTGTAATGGAACATTTAATATTCTTGCAACTTGCAAAGATCAGAGGTCCCGGCAAGGAGCTGGAAAAACTTTATATTAAAAGTCGACTTTAGCACCGACCCCAGTACCACAACTAAGAACATGAATTTCAGTTATATATTCCATATATTGGCCCGTATTTTTGGTAAGAAGTCAATTATAATAATGTGGTCCACATATTCGGTACCCAGGAGCTTGAACAGTTGTATGTGGGTATGGTGAGTAGACGTATACTTAAAAGTATTGCTCTTTAGGTCCAAGTCTAGATTCGCATGACTTCTATCCATGCTTAAATATTTTGAGAAGTTAAATTTTTTCAAATTTTTTATCAACATACTTTCAAGGCATCAGTCCTTATAACTGTTAAGGATATTTTTTCGTAACGGTTGAATTTGAACAAAACCAATATCCGCATATTTCAGCCATTATGATGTCTCTATTCGAAATTTATATTCATCATTTCCATTTCTGTTTTTACAAATGATTCCACGAAATGTAGATTTAATGCAATAAAAACAGTAAACAATTCTACTGCAATAAAAAGCACAATACAATACAAGCCAGGCAATAATACTTTGAGCGACTTATGTGCGTAGACTCGCGCTATAATGACGGAGAAGAAGGCGATGGAAAAGAAGACGAAGAAGAAGCCATAACATTAAAAGTCACATGAAGGCCATGAACTACATGAAAGGAAAATCAAGTTTAAGGTCAGAAAAAAATTATGTGAAAAACGCCGAACTGTCATTGTGCATTGTAATTTAATAAATTCTCAGTTAATTAGTGCCATTTAGTCAGAGCCACAAGCAAGTTGAATAATACTGTGATTAACACCGAAGCCAACTGTGCGCTGAGAGTCTAGCAGAAAATAGAAGAAAATGCGGAATGGACGGTTAGCCACTTTAGGCTTTGATGCGATTAAAAAACTTAGAGTTCTTCTTAACTGCGCGAATGAGAATAAAGCTTGTTTATACTTTTATGCTGAAGTTAATCATTTGGACTCAAGCACTATTCCAGAAGTAGCCGCTAAATATTTACAAAGAAAAAAATTAAAAATACATCAGTTTATTAAAAATATTGAGTGGTTTTATCATTAATACCTCTGAACAAGAAATTACACTAATTCGTTATGAAATAGTTCAACCGTTGGTTGGTCAAAAAGAAAGCGCCTTAGCGCAGGATCACAGGCGGCCGCGGCTAGACCATCAATAGACCCATTGTGCTCCCGAGTGGTAACCAGGTATCCAGCAACTTCGCGGATTATTTACAAAACCTGATTCTTTCTACACCATCTGCCCAATGTATCTTAATTTGGAGCATTGGGAGCCGTGGAATATGTGTGGATGAATATGATGATAGGATCTTAAGGGTAGGTGTCTGGTGATGAACCCTACAATGTTTTGCTTAGCGGTAGGAGTTTTTTTGCTCTGTTCACCATCAACACTACCCCACAGCCCTGTGTTGCTTGTGTTCCAAGATCTGTAGGGTCAATTGGTTCAAACAACCCTGACTGGCTCATCTGCGTTTTCATTCCTTTCTATTGTTATATGACAGAGTACCAGTTAACATTATGCGAGTTATTTACTAAAAGTCTAGTTTTTGCCTGATTGCTTTAATCTGAAACACACTTTTTACTCTATAATATTATTGAAATTAATAAATAGAGAATAGAGCAAGTCTGGCAGAATATATACCCCTAAAGGAGGTATAAAGCCTAGAAATATAAAGAAGTTAAGATTTTAATTTCAATAATATATCTACAAGAATATTTTTCGAAAATAAAAATATTTTCGGAGATATTGCTACTTTGCTGACCCGGCATCTAAACTAATTCGGCCGGAACTGAAATTTTCAACGCGTTTTCCGAAACTGTCTTATTGAAAACGAAATTAGGTGCTATAGGACTGATTTACCTGAAATTTTCCGAGTCTTCTTTATAGACTTGTCTTTATCTGAAACTTTCCTTATCCACCCCAAATTTCAGTTTTTACTATTTTGAAAAACAAAAAATTCGAAACTAACAAAAAATGTTGTTAAAACTTTTTTTCAGATGTCTTCTTTTTTACTGCCGTAGAAACCGCTTACGCGGTTATAGCCGGGTTAAGAACAGCGCGCCAGTCGTTTCTTCTTTTCGCAAGGTGGCGCTAATTGGAGATTCCAAGTGAAGCCAGGTCCTTCTCCACCTGGTCCTTCCGACAGAGTGGAGGTCTTCCTCTGCTTTCCTCGGCGGGTACTGCGTCGAATCTCAAAAACTTTCAGAGCTGGAGTGTTTTCGTCCATTCGGACGACATGACCTAGCTGTATATCTCCTACAGCTTATCGTTCCATCGAATGCGATATTCGCCTTGGCCAACTCGCATAGGACCATAAATCTTTCGCAGAATTTTTCTCTCGAAAACTCGCAACGTCGTTTCATCAGATGTTGTCATCGTCCATGCCTCTGCACCATATAGCAGGACGGAAATATTTAGTGACTTATAGAGTTTTGTTTTTGTTCGTCGAGAGAGGACTTTACTTCTCAATTGCCTACTTAGTCCGAAGTAGCACCTTGTTGTTTTTCAGGTGTCACCATTTTATAAAAAGAGTTTTCCATTAGTTTCCACAGAACTAGACGTTGCGACATTCTTCTAGACTAATATTTTTTTTGGTTTCAGATTGCTAGGAAGGTTGAAATCGTAGATATGGTCACGCGCCAATTATTTGAGAGTCACCATCAGCTGGTAATTTTTGAAGCTTTTAACTTTTCTATTTTTTTCCTGTATTTTTTTATTGTTATTAATAAACTAATAAAAAATTGATAGTAAAAATATGAATAACCTGGCGTCATGCTTTTGAACTAAAATACTTCCTTACCGTTATTAAGTAAATTTTATCAGTAATACAGACCAGCGTTAAGGTAGAGGTTAGTTATTAAAATTGCAAAAAGTTACCACCCCAATTTCTTGTTAATGTTATAAGAATTATTTAAATTCTATTTTTTGTAATATACTTTATAATTTAGCGTGCTGAATCAGTACGATAATCACTTGATCCCACATTCCCGAAGCCTTTTCTTTCTGTAAATCAAACACATATACATACATATATTATACATTAAACAAAACAGAATAATCTTACACAGTAAAAATTACAAATTCCCATTTAAGTTACTATGTATATACAAATCTTTTTTCTTTTGGTAATTTTTAACTCAAAAATAAAAATATTAAATTTTAGTAGAAACAGTTTTTGCTTAAAATCTCCCTTAAATTAAACAAGTTCTCTTCTGGAGTTAACTACGAGAGGCCATGTAATACACGTACTCCAATCGTACACTCTTTCACAACCAAAAATTACTCTTTAAACTTGCGCACACAGTTCAGTGGTGCGCCAGAGACCATTTACCGGCAAATCCGGTGCTTCTCACTTGAATCAAAACAATTAAATTTTCCCGCTTAACCAAACCAAACGCTCAGCTGAAGAGAGTCATGCGCCGTTCAAAGCAAACACTAGCCCGAGAAATCCAAACACTGCTCATTGTTGTACAACAATTTCTTCAACAACTTTCACTTATAAGCCATAAATGCCTGAAATGGTTATTGGGGATTTCGTTCACTGTCATCTGCCGGTTCGATTATAGTGAATCGACTTTTTTGCTACTCGTACCACTATATGGTATACTGCTAGCTTACAAAAAACGCAGACAGTCACTAACTATGGCATGATGTGTTTGTATGCGTATGAACTGAAAAGCGCTCATGAAATTTAATATTAGCAGTTATTAATTTAATTAATTTTGAATCTAAAGCAGAACCATTTTACAATATAACAGATGAATTCAGTTAACTCATTAAATTTACGGAAAAATTTTAAATTATTATGGAGTTTAATATTCCTTCTATTGAACAGAATACAGGATGGAAGCGGCTTATTTGACAATTGAATAATTTAAACGAGCGTATTTAGTGTTGATAGTAGGTTGAACATTAATTTCGGTGGCACGGAAGCTAGAACACCATTCACAAATAAAGAAAAAAAAAACAAAAAAATTATGTTCAACCCATTAGCAAGCTGAGAAAAAATCGCAAACATTAGGCTGTCTAGTTTTTTTATAATTAAATAATTTTCTCCGTATTCGCAAATATTTACAGTTACTTTTAGCGAGCGTTGAAATTTAGAAAATTTATAACTCTAAAATTTTCACATTGTGTCGAAATAAAGAAATACGTGACCAATATTTTGCCCCAAGGAAAACAAAAAAAAAATATTTTGTACAAAAAAATTGTAGAATGTAAATTTCGGAGTGAGTTTTCTTCTGACACTTACAAAGTTCGTGGCAAACTTAACATAACCCGCTCAGGGTATATTCACGGTCTAGACGATGCCAAATTTGTGGACAAATTTTTATTTATAACCGATTGCGCTTACATAGGAGAATGCAAACCTCCGACTGTACTTGCATTCATTAGCAGAAAATAGTTGAAGCGCAATCGTTAATTAAAGGGGTTTGGATTCATGTGTAAAGGGCGATGTTATCACAAATAACTTCTAATCAAGCGTTCCAGGGCTCTTATGAAGAAAACAATGTGCGCTAAACAATCAAATCGATGTAAATATTTACCGCTTAAGAACCGCAATGCGGTTTACTACCTTGAAACTTAGCGAAAACATAAACAGCATTCACCAGGCAAGAAATAGAAATCGATATCACATATTCGTAGATACATTAACACTTACCTTGGCATTTGTCTCTATGCCAAGGTGTCGATTTGTTTATGAGTTTTGTAAGCTTGGGGCCGCTAATCGAACAAAGGTATATAAAAAGGTATCTTTGAATAATAAACATAAAGACACATAGCATTTAGAGTAAAAGGTTTGAAAATCATACAAATTGTATTCCCTTAAAACCACTGCTTCGAATTTGGATTCCCAAGTAATATTATAGGTAAGAAAGCCAATTTTAAGACCGAAATTATATGGCTTCAAACAAATAGCCAACATTAAATGCGCCGTCTCATCGATCGACGCGTGTGACCGATTAAATGACCAAAAATCACATTTTAACCATTAACCACTCCCCGTATTCACCTGATATGGCACCGTGCGTCGTTTTCCTTTTCGGAAAAATTGTATTACAGGAAAGCGTTATGCAGACGTCTCTACTATTCAAAAGGCTTGCACCAGCATACTGGCGGCCATATCAGCCAACGAGCCAATACACTCGTTCGACATGCTTTTGGACCGTGCAAAAAGCTGTATTGAAGCAGAAGTTGACTATTTTGAATAAAAAAAATTGATTTTGCCGAAAAAACCATTTGTTCTGTTTTTTTTTAAGTCCTTTTTACTTTGGAACGCACCTTGTATTTATCATATACATATGTATCTTATATCATTTTAGAAAGTAAAACAATCGATCCCATATGTAAAGAGCAAATTTTGGTGCAATGTAATACCAAATTAAAGTGAGTAAATCCCTATATTGCTCAGTAGGATATATGAAAGCTGCGACAATTGATAGATAACTGAGAGGATTAAATTCCTGTGGCTTGTTTGTTTGGCTGTTGCGGTCAGATTAAAATTGTTTGTACCGTTACGCAGCTTTGCTTATGTAAATACATTTGATATTATTGCTTCTATGTACATCATTTTACAAAATTGCTAAACTTTTTAAGACGCTAACGAAGTCTTTAAGGGAATAATATATATGTATTAAATTTCATTCTCAAATATATTATATTTTGGAATAGCTTAAGAGTTGTAAATTGCACAACTAGAGAGCGTTTCAAAATTACCAAGTTCCTTAACAATTTAAATAGAAACCCCAATCATTTACTGCACTAAAGCAATAATTTCGAAATAAATTATTTACTATAATTTGACATATGTGGTTTTAATATTCATACGGTAGTCAACAAAAAGGCAAAAATGAAGCCAATTAGTGTAATAGTTGGGTGTATAACGCAATGCCGACAATCAAAATCTCGAAATTTAGAATCCCGTCAGTGAAAATACCGCCAAATCAAAACACCGATAAATCAAAACACCGACAAACCAAAATGCCGACATTTGAAAAATATTTTACAGGGGTATAACGTAATGCCGACAATCAAAATCTCGAAATTTAGAATCCCGACAGTCAAAATACCAACAAATCACAACACTGATAAATCTTTCACCTGTTTTTGATTTAGCTGCATATTTAAATTTTGTCGGTATTTTGATATGTCGGCATTTTGAATTTCGATATTTTAAGTGTATCCCACATTTTACCTTGTCCGCCCTTATTTTTATCGAAGTACAGAAAGAGAATTCTACTGACTAAGGGCTATAATCCTGTGCGTGTTCGTAGCCCGAGGCCATCTTTTCTTCATTTGTCGGTATTTTAATTATACCCTGTATAGGGTATATTAAGTTTGTCACGAAGTTTGTAAGACCCAGAAGGAAGCGTCGGAGACCCTATAAAGTATATATATAAATGATCCGTATGTTGAGCTGAGTCGATTTAGCCATGTCCGTCTGTCTGTCTGTCCGTCTGTATATATACGAACTAGTCCTTCATTTTAAAAGATATAGTTTTGAAATTTTGCAAACGTCATTTTCTCTTCAAGAAGCTGCTCATTTGTCGGTACTGCCGATATCGGACCACTATAACATATAGCTGCCATATAAACTGAACGATCAGAATCAAGTTCTTGTATGGAAAACTTCCACATTTGACAATGTATCTACACGAAATTTGGTATAGATTATTTTCTAAGGCAACTATGTAATCTCCTAAGAAACTGTTCAGGTCGGTTAACTATAGCGTATAGCTTCCATACAAACTGAACACATAGTTACTAAAAGAAATGCACCTGTGAAGGGTATATTAGCTTGGGTGCAGCCGTTAACGTTTTTTCTTGTTTTCATTACAATTTAATGTGAATTGTCATCTCTATCGATCTATCGATCTGAAATTTTGTTCACGCTCTTTTCTCCCCAAGAAACTGCTATTATTTTTCCAGTTGCGAAACGTCAGTCCAATCGTCTGATCCAATGAAGTGTCGAAATCGAAAGTTCGAACTTATAAGGGCAATAGTGTTTTTATGTTGATCGATCGACCTTTGTAAAAATCTTTAGTGTTTATTTTGACAAAAAACTTCATATAAAGGGAGATCCGTTTCGAGATACACTACCTTTATAAAGCAAAAATACAGAAATTTCAAAGTTAATGGGGAATGTTATGTTAGCATAGATGTTACTATCAGTACTACCAACTTACAGAAAAACAAGTAAGGAAGGGCTAAGTTCGGGTGTCACCGAACATTTTATACTCTCGCATGATAAAGTGATAATCGAGATACTGTTATTAGCAACTTTTTTGCGAGAGTATAAAAATGATGCCCTCTGAATTACATGAAAATGTCTGAGAGATTTACCGATATTTTCGGTGAAAAATTAGGTTATGTTAGGTTAGGCACTGAGTTTTTCGTGTTCGATATCAGGGACCTTGAAAAGTTATAGTCCGATCACGACAATTTTTCCACAAGGGTTACCTCAGCTCAAATACCATATTTGTGTAAAGTTTTATTCCGCTATTATCATTGGTTCCTAATATATTATACAGAGAAGGCATCAGATGGAATTCAAAATAGCGTTATATTGGAAGAAGGCGTGGTTGTAAACCGATTTCACCCATATTTCGTACATGTCATCAGGGTGTTAAGAAAATATTATATACCGAATTTCATTGAAATCGGTCTAGTAGCTCCTGAGATATGGTTCTTGGTCCATAAGTGGGCGGCGCCACGCCCATTTTCCATTTTTAAAAAAAGCCTGGGTGCAGCTTCCTTCTGCCACTTCTTCCGTAAAATTTATTGTTTCTGACGTTTTTTGCTAGTCGGTTAACGCACTTTTAGTGATTTTCAACATAACCTTTGTATGGGAGGTGGGCGTGGTTATTATCCGATTTCTTCCATTTTTAAACTGTATATGGAAATGCCTGAAGGAAACGACTCTGTAAAGTTTGGTTGACATAGCTATAGTAAACTCTGAGATATGTATAAAAAACTTAGTAGGGGGCGGGGCCACGCCCACTTTTCCAAAAAAAATACGTCCAAATATGTCCCTCCCTAATGCGATCCTTTTTGCCAAATTTCACTTTAATATCTTTATTTATGGCTTAGTTATGACACTTTATAAGTTTTCGGTTTTCGCCATTTTGTGGGCGTGGCAGAATACCGATTTTGCCCATCTTCGAACTTAACCTTCTTATGGAGCCAAGAAATACGTGTACCAAGTTTCATCATGATATCTCAATTTTTACTCAAGTTACAGCTTGCACGGACGGACGGACAGACGGACGGACGGACAGACATACATCCGGATTTCAACTCTACTCGTCACCCTGATCACTTTGGTATACATAACCCTATATCTGACTCTTTTAGTTTTAGGACTTACAAACAACCGTTATGTGAACAAAACTATAATACTCTCTTTGGCAACTTTGTTGCGAGAGTATAAAAATTTGACGATTCGAAAAACACTCGAAGTATAAGTTAAAAATTCACCTTTCCATTTGATCACAGTCGTCCATTCCTATACGTAAATAAAAATCTTCAACGAATACGTTCTAAAAATCGAAACCCTTACATGGAATGTTTTACAGACTTGGAAACGAAACATAAAATTGGATATTTGTACTCGATATCATATTTATTTCTTTATATATCTACATATATCATACATATTAGTGTCAACTAGCAATCTTGAACTACAGTCATTGTGCAATTGTGCTTGTTCCCTGCTTCCTAGTTGCAATCCTCATTTAATTTAAGCATTTATTCTGCTGCACAAAACACAAACAAGTCATTCGGAAAATTGCATTTATTCATTATTCCTTTGATGGCTTAATGCGGGAAGGAACTTTAACGAATGCAGCTGTGCAAAAGTGCCGGCTTTTCGGTTACATTGAATTGAAGTTTCACCAGAGCCATAAAAGCTGGCTGCTATGTGCACAAAGAGCATCTATATGTACCTGGATGTAACGAACGCATACCCAAGCACATATTAAACACCTAATTCGCCACTCTATACATGTACATATACTCAAGTATTTCCGCATTTTCTTCCATTGGCCATAAAACTATGTAACTGCATTATTAATCCCCTTAAAAGTAAAAAGAAAATCGGAACAATCATCGTACCAATACATCAAAGTATCTATTACGAGCCTCTAAACTCAGACTCGTTAGTGGGTTAAAGTAATAAATATCAGTCAATGAAAAAGTAATTTTGCGGGGTATGCTCTTGCCATTGCACATATTCAAGACTATGGTGGCGTCCGTCGCAATGCAAAATATTTTCACTCTGTCAATAACAAGTATTTTGTCTGCACCATAAAATGTCGCTTGATTTTTCAACTCCAAAAACCACTTGAGCAGCGCTACCGGCTTTGCTAATTTTAGCACGGTACGAGTACGGTTTTTTATGTCTTTGAATTTTCTTTTATGAGACTTCTGTTTAATCTATTCGGTTTAAAAAGGATAGTTTCTCAGGGAATATTTTGAGAAAAGTTTTTTGTTTACCTAAAGATAAATTCAAAAGCTTTTCTAAACAAACATTTGTATTTGTATCTTCCGATAGTCTGTAAGAGAGACAGTTGAAGATGCTTTTCATCATAGAAAAAATTAAAGTCATGACAATCGACTTATAATTATATAAAGATGAGTTGGAGTAGTGGGCGTTTCGAAACCAATAATAAATTGGGTATTTAGCGAGATTCAATAATGATTTGAACATGGAGCCATTATAATTCTTTAGTACAGGGTCAATAAAAATGCATGAGCTGGCATTTTGCATTCAAGATTCCTATTTTTTGGATGTGATTAAATATTCACTCCTCCAAGATGAAAACAGAAAATATTATTATTTATCATTTTCCACTCGACGCTCATAAGTCAACACATATAATTATAGATTTTCATACGAATTTAGTACATACATATATAGCATTTCTATGCATCAACTTAAAGTGGCAACACCAAGAGTATTTTTAAAGTGGTTGTGAGAAGGATGACTGATTTGTTTTTGTTGTTGTGAATTCACTTCATGACTTTCATTCATTTGTTGCATTACTCAGCACACTTTCCGGTATACGACTGAAAGCATTTATATTCGTTTAGAATGCATAAAAGTTTGAAGATAAGTAATTTCAACTAAAAACATTTGCTGTGAATCTCCGTAGGTGTGAGATGGGGAAAATAAGTGAACTTCATTGTTGCTGAACAAAGTAGTTTATCTTGATGAAATCAAGTGCAATTGTGCTTTGGAAGATTTGATATATATAAAAATATATTCTTATCGGATGAAAAGGATTTTTACTTGACCTGTGAAATGCAAATAATTAATTAAGTAGACATATTGGTTTGCTTGATGGCATAATAGACATGTAGGTTGGTTATAAAATTTCGTAAATTTTAGGACACAACGTAAATGGAACCTATAACAATAAATCATCAGAGCGTACGTCCAAGTTTGAATCTTACTCTGACTATTTATTCCGCACGGAATTTAAGCGTTGACCGTGGCACATCGCACAGAATATCTTCATTAATTCCTGGTATTCCTGGTATTGAGTAAATATTTAAAACCGATTATATTAAGAATCTTTACATTTATCTGAAGGAGGATGTAACATGTCACAATTGTTAACCCTATGGTTACCGAGGAAACCATGCACTGCCGTTCCAGGCTGTTTTCTACTCATTGCTAAGGAACTTACAAAGGTTCCAGCTTATATTTTTGCCACTGAAAGCTTTGGAAAAACATTTTCAAATATTTGAAAGCTTTGGACTCATGAATGAGAGACTTTACAAATTGTTTAATAAGACCCAATTTAATATGCAATTGGGGCATTAAAGTAGTTTTAGGATAGATAATTGCTTCCCATTTAACATTGCACTTTCTCATTTCGTAATCGGTACATGCCGCCCATGGTAGTGAGTAGCGTCATTCCTACTATTACACAAGCAAGGATAACAGGAATATTTCGTATATTCACTTTACCTTCCAGTCAAAAAACACAAGTCTCTATTAACTTCCCACTGGAAATTCATATATTTCATTGCCATCGATAGCATTTTAGTACTGTCGCAATTTTCTTTCACATGTACATACGAGTATATATGTATGTGTCAATGTTCAAATCGAAAAGATGAGGAATTCTTCGTATTGTGACATTTTCTTGAGCTATCAATACCTTACTAAAGAAACAAGAAAATTTTTCATGTCGTTTGTTTTAGTGAGATATACGAACTAAATAATTGGAAAATTCCAATCCGCGATGCCAATAACTCTGATTTATTTTTTGATAGATATGTGTCTCTTATTAAATCATTAAAATTTTTAGGAGCAGATCAACAATACAAAAGTAAGAATCTGAAGTAGAAGGCCGATATCATTTGGCCAAATCGCTATAATTGCTATAAAAGCAGAAGATATTAAGTAAAGTCCATGCGCTAAAAAATAATTTTTTGTTGACCTATGTCAACAACTGTTTTCAAAAACAACAATTCTGATAATGCACGGATTACGGTATTATTTAAACGGTAATCAATTACTATAATTTCCTTAGAGTTGATTAAAGTCGAGTAAACCACATTGCAGAAAAAGCCAGCGCATTTTTTTGTTAGTCGATTCCTAACCTCCGACTTTATTTAATCACACAGTCATAAAATATTCATAAAATTAATTTCATTGCTTTCCAACTCACATCCCATCGCCGTAAGCCCTGACGACCGGTGACGACTTTATAATTAACAGCTCTGTGCATATTAAATGAAAACTTTGCACTCTGCTGCACACAGCTGGAGCGGGGCAATTTACACATACATACATATGGGTGTGTGTATGTATGCACAACAAGTTGGAAAGGTTGGTTATCTTGCTTTTGTTGTTGTTTAATTTAGTTGGGATTGTATGATTGTTTATGCTACAGTTGGAGATTTTGCTGCGTATGAACTTGAGTTTGGGAGAAGAGCGTCTTGCTTCTATTTATTTGGGAATTTTTTAACGCTGCTATTTTGGTGAATGTGGATGACTTTTTGTTTTGTGTTTCAACTTTTCGGTTTCACTACCACGCGATTTAGTACTTTTGAATAAAAGAAAGTGTCATCAGCACAAGGTGGTCGAGTGCGTGGTCAACATAAAAGATTATACAATATAAAACAATGGAAATGCTCTCAATTTCTTAACTCGACAAAGTGGTTAATATCAAAGCAGATGCGATTAAGAAATTATTCCGCGAGACATGGACCCTTTTATGTTGCCTTTGCGTATTTTTATTTTAATTGAAAAGTTTTGAGTGGTGGCTATGTGGCTAATGACAACGACTTGGAAAGTTGGAGAGACTGGGTAGTAAACGATGCAAAGATATTAACGAAACGGGTTGTGAAGGCGACAAAAGTTATTCAAATGTCTCATTAAAAAGACATTTGGTTTAAGAAATTATGTAAGACCGAAGTTGTTTTAGTTTTTCTTTAAACAGTAAACTTTCCTGAAAAGCCAATTTACCTTTCATTTTAGAGTTTTATGTATTCTATTTTTTTCATCCTTTTGTGTTTTTAAAACATGAAGGTTACTTTGGTGCTCAGACTATTAAACCTTTCAAAAATACAAAAGATTCCATACGCGAACTCGATTTTGATCGATCAGCTTAGATATTCGATTTTGATTTGAGATACTGCTCCGATATTGGTGATTCCGAGCAGAACAGAGTCTTGGTGAGAAAAGTACATGTGCATCATGTCTTATCTATATCTCGAAAACAGAGAGACTACTTCGCTTATATTCAGATAGACAGACAGGCTGATCATTTCTATAAACATATCTTTGTAGGGTCTCCGACGTTTCCTTCGGGGTGTTTCAAACTTCGTGGAAACTTAATATACCATGTAGATTAGATTTGATTGTGTGAATGCATATATTATACGTAAAAGGTATTTTTAGAAATTATACCCACATTATTTAGTATTTCATCAAAACCGGTACCATACAAAATGTTCTGTGATAATATATAAATACGTATTACATTTATTTAAAACGAATCAGGAATTGTTCAAACAAACCCCGTTATCAACTGTTGGTTAGTCATTGTCTGCTTACGTATTTTATCTTAGTGAGACTTCTCTGCGAGAACATGAAAACGCGTCTTCAGTTAAAATATTATTTGTAAAATCCAAAATATTGTAGAAATTATAATAGACAAAAGCAGTTCGTCTTATATGGTGAATAAGAAAATATTAGCTGCCATTGAAGTGAACAAACAACAAAACTGCAGACTTTTCCAAGTTATAGGTTTCAACCGATCATTGTTCAATCGGTGTCCACGCGGTCGTGAGGTAGATTCATCTCAGTACTTCCCTCTTGATTTGTCCGCTTTTGCGGCATGAAGACTAATATTATATCATGGATCTCACCTTCAGGCATTCATGAGGACTAGCGAGAATAGCAGAACCCTTAAGTTTTTTCAGTCATCACAAATTAATGTCTTTAGCTGCTGGAGTATGATCCCCATTCGGACCACATAACTTCTCCTAATCTTTACGCGTCCATACAATTTTTCTTTTTCAATATTGAGTTTATGTCAAACCACATGATCTCAAGATTTTTTCTTCTTTACTGGCGTAGAAACCGCTTACACGGTTACAGACGAGTTAACAACAGCGCGCCAGTCGTTCCTTCTTTTCTCAAGCGCCAATTGGAGATTCCAAGCGAAGCCGGGTCCTTCTCCACCTGGTTCCTTCAAATGAGTGGATGTCTTCCTCTTCCTCTGCTTCTCCCGGTGGGTACTGCGTCGAATACCTTCAGAGCTGGAGTGTTTTCGTCCATTCGGACAACATGACCTAGCCAGCGTAGCCGCTGACTTCTAATTCGCTGAACTATATCAATGTCGTCGTATATCTCATACAGCTCATCGTTCCATCGAATGCGATATTCGGCGTTGCCAACGCGCAAAGGACCATAAATCTTTCGCAGAACTTTTCTCTCGAAAACTTGTAACGTGGACTCGTCAGATGTTGTCATCGTCCATGCCTCTGCACCATATAGCAGGACGGGAATATTGAGTTTGGTTTTGGTTTTTTTTCGTCGAGAGAGGACTTTACTTCTCAATGGCCTACTCAGTCCAAAGTAGCACCTGTTGGCACAAGTTATCCTGCGTTGGAATTCGATACTGACATTGTTGTTGCTGTTAATGCTGATTCCAAGATAGACGAAATTACCTACAACTTCGAAGTTACGACTGTCAACAGTAACGTAGGAGCCTAGTGATTCCAGACTCACTTGCGTCGCTTCCTTGTCCAGTCTGGAGAAAGCAGAACTAACGGCACGGTTGTTAAGGCCAATGATATCAATATCATCCAGTGGCCAACAGCTGTGCACTCTTATAGAAGATGGTACCGTCTCTGTTTAGTTCTGCAGCTCGAATTATTTTCTCCAGAAGTAGGTTAAAGAAGTCACACTAAAGGGAGTCGCCTTGTCTAAAACCTCGTTTGGTATCGAACGGCTCGGAGAGGTCCTTCCCGTTCTTGGCGGAGCTTTTGGTATTGCTCAACGTCAGTTTATACAGCCGTATTAGTTTTGCGGGAAGAGGTGGTGTGTTTCCATTCTCTTTCGACCATATCTGGTCAGTTGTTGTTTTTCTTGGTCTAAAACCACACTGCTAAGATCCAATGAATGTTGTCTGTGAGCTTTAACCTTTCACACAATACGCTCGATAGAACCTTATACGCGATGTTGAGGAGACTTATCCCACGGTAGTTGGCGCAGCATGCTTTAGTCCAACTATATTCTACAATTAGCTGATCCATGCTCCTTATCACTTCTTCGCCGCTGTGTTTGAATTGCTCGGCCGGCAGTTCATCAATTTGTTGTTCTTCAGACGGGTAATTGCTATTCGAACTTCTTCAGGTTCGGGCAATGGAACGTCTGCTCCTTCGTCATCGATTGGGAAGTCGGGTTCGTCTTCTCCTGGCGTTATACTTTCACTGCCATTGAGCAGGCTGGAGAAGTGTTCCCTCCATAATTTTAGTATACTCTGGGCATCAGTTACTAGATCACCTCTGGGGGTTCTACAAGAGTATGTTCCTATCTTGAAACCTTCTAATAGTCGCCGCATCTTTTCGGGAATTTTCAGCATTACCCCAGTCGGCCAGCTTGTCAAGCTCTTCGTACTCACACATTTCGGTCTCTCTCTTTTTCTTCAACTCGCTTCCTTCTTCAAGTCTCGGTATCTATCCCATCCTGCATGTGTTGTGGTCGATCGTAACGTTGCGAGGTAGGCAGTCTGTTTTCTCTCCACTGCGACATGACATTCCTCATCGTACTAGATGTTGTTTTGCCTTTTCCGAAAACCAATGGTTTCGGTTGCAGCTGCACGTAAGAAGCTTGAAATGCCGTCCCACAGTTCTATCATACCGAGTTGTTGACGAGTGTTCTCAAAGAGCAGGAGTGCAAGTTGAGTCGAAAATCGTTCGGCTGTCTGTTGTGATTGCAGCTTCTCGACGAGGTTCCTGTCTCAAGACTGCCGTGGGTAATAATCTCATTCGTGTCTAGTATTACAGATTAACTGTGTTATTATCTGGACTGTAATCTGTACAGGATAGTTGGTGTATATGTGTACAGGAAATTCGAAGACTCAAGCGCATGAATACATGAACAAGAAACCATAATTTGTTTCGTTTGCTGAAGAAACATAAGAAGACCAAGTTTAAACATAAGCTGAACAAGTTAATGATTTATAGTTCATGCAGAGCTCAGCATAAATTGTGATAAGCTGATAAGCACAGATAAATACCGACATATCAAAAATATTTGCGCACATCGTTTGGAATTTAACAATTTCTTGGATAAATAGTTGAGGGCAATTACATAAACTAGTTTAAACACACATTTTTCGCGAATTTAATTTTCAACGTTATAAGCGATTACACTGAAAACATGCTAATTTATTTACAAAACCGTTTAAAAAAAAAAAAAAGCCACTTACACACACAAACGGGCATTAGCCAATTGCGAGAACACATTTCTCAATTAGCTAAAGTTTTAAGTGTTTTTATACAGACATACATATGCCAATTCTCCACAGCAAAAACTGCGGTATGCGAAAATGTATTCGTATGTAACCGAACATTTTATATTATTGCAACAGGCAAGGATCAAAGCCAGCGAAATACTTTTATGTGCATAAGGTTTGTTAGAAAATCATTAAATTTGTGGGAGTTTGGGAATTTTCGCATATTTTCTGTATTAAACTGTAAACTATGGTTATGATATACGCCCTGTAAATTTTGCAGAGAAGTTGGAAAATCTTTCTATAAGTTATATGTGGGCTAAGGGAACCCATTTCTGACTTACAGGCATACTATTATCATAAAAAGATTATCTCCCGTTTTCTGTAATACGTCTCACAGATTGACCGATATTTTCGACCCTTATTAACAGTACATGCAAATTACGATTGCAAATCATGCTTTGGTGAAAACGAAATTGAATTTGTTCTAACTCTTGCTCTGCTATTTTTCGCTAAATATCGGTATATTAACCTAATCAGATATTCTGAAATCGGCTCCAATTACTTAATAATTACATCTATATGCATGTACATATATATATTTGCACTTACCACTTCTGCTTTTCGGAGGCACGTCACTTTCTCCTTGGCAATTCCTTACAACCTTGCACTTTCAGTTGAATAATGAAATTCGTTATGCTTCTATGTGAAACACATTGATAGGGAGTGAAATATCAGAAGCTGTTATCTTTCGAATTCTCTTCTCCACAGATTTCACCATTCAAGCAAAGGCATTTTGTGAGCACTTTTTATGTTTTTCTGTGTATATATACTTTTGTATGTACGTATTTAATTTTCCTTCACAGCACTTAAATTTTTTTACTTTTTCGCTTTTAACAACACACGCACACACATTGGGATGTAAAAATAACTGTAAAAAGCAAGGAGAAAAAATTGAATATAATTCAGCTCAGGCGTCCACTTGACGCTTCAACTGCATTTGTCTGCCACTAAACCAACAAAACAAGTTATCAAGTGGAAAAGGATGCAGCTTCACGTCAGTAAGCAAATGCAATGTTGTTGCTGCTGTTGTGGCGTTTTCCAGTGCATTTAACTCCTTTCACTCGAGCCGAACGCGGCACGCAAGAAATAATGCCTTGTATTTTCGCAGAGCAAAACAGTTGGGTGTATGTGTTTGTGTATGTGAGCACCTAAAATTTTGTTTTTAAATAATAACATTCTTTATTTTGCTGGCACACTGATTTATTACTGATAATATCATACATTTTTTGTTGCTAACTGCCTCAATATAGTTTCATTTTATTTCTGAAAGTCTTTAATGTAATTGTTTGGGAAGTTTCATTAACCCTTGCCACCAGATTGTTTTTCGATATTATTGTTTTTGTTTGCGCAGTTTCATAGTAATTAAATTAGTTGGCAAGTAATCCACTTATTTAGAAAGTCCAATTAACAGTTAGCAAATACGAATAGTATTAAGCAAATTGATAAATTCGCCAATTTCTACAAATTTGTACTTAAACAAGCCGGAAGCCACAGCAGCGGCACGAAGGGCGCTTGAAATGGAAATTAGAGCGATTACTTTTGAGCGATCGAATAGTTGAGGCGCCGCTTGCTCCCCATACACACGTACATGCACACAAACACAACCGTTAAGCTCATTTAACAACAGGTTTTTGGCATGTTTTCAAGTAGATTTTCGCTTGTTGCCACCGTTGCTGCAACTTAACTCACACTGAACTTGTACCAAGCGCCAAAAACAAAAACAAAATAAGCCGAATTTCAAGGCAAATCGAACGGTAAAGTTTCTACTTCGTTACACGAATTTTGGCTAGCACTTTGTTTTCCGCACACGCAACTGTTATCTTTCAAGCGAGTTCGTTAACTGATCACTTTAAGCCGTCTTTAGTGCCGCGGACTTGGCTGAGAAGAGCCTTACTTTTGCCGTTTGCTGCTGAAGACACGCCACATGAACGCACGCTGAGCTGTTTTAAGCGATGAGCTTCACTCTTTTCACACCAGTAAGCTCTCTTATCCTCTGCTGCCAATACTCTCTTCCACTGCTCTTGATATTAGCTTGGTGTGCGTTTTGCTTATTTTTTCTCGCATTGCGTTTTTGGTGCAAAATCGTCGTTTCTATTTATTATTCCGCATTTGTCAACTTGCCACCAGCACTTAGCCATTGTCTGCTGCTGGCCAAAATGAAGTGACAAAGTGTGTCGGGTTTTTGTTAGATTCGCCACCGCTGCTTCTTAGTGGGGGTTTCATATGCAGCCGTTTGGAAAATTTGTCACTAGAAAGTTTTGCCAGACACGCATTGTGCCCAGATGAATAAACACATATGCTGTTTCTGAAGCAAGGCTCTTGACGTTTGATGTAAAAAAAAATCTTAAAAGTGAACTGAATTTTTGTAACAATCTTACGATTATATGTACATATGCACAATATATATTACTAAACCACACAAAAAAGGAAATGACAATTTCATAAATATTTCTAATAGTGTATGAAGGTCGTTATAACGTTTAATGAAAAAACTTAATTATATTTAATCACCTTCATTATGGAAAATATATTCAAAACACCCACATCAAAAACTAAACACAACCTCGTTAAGTTCCCTGTGCAACGTGTACAACCCTTATAAGGCCTGTCTAACATAGTTCCTAAAGAGGACTGGTTCATAAAAGGAGCATGTCTGTAAAAAGAATGTTGACGTCCACTAATCTATTATAGTCTCTGTTGTACGGTGTGCTCGAGCTCGATTTATGATGATGGGGATTATATCTCTCCAGATAGTCTGCAATAGAATGAATATTTAAAGAAATTAAAAAGATATTATATAAAAAGATACAGCCTGGATTGGATAACTATGGAAGCTGACATATGTAGCTCAATTCATCCCATCCTATAATCATTTTATTTGTTCAAATTTTAAGATCACCTATTGATGAGTCTCGAAGTTTTTTTGACGAATGAGATGACTAAAATACTTATATAGAGGACGAATTTTAGAAATAGACTTACGTCAGCTTTGTCCCATTACTTTATTCCGAATGCGTCTGACGATTACATTATGCGAGTTTGTTTCATTTATGACATGTACTGAAAATGGTGAGAAAAGTCGTGTACATTTTGATTTCTCTTGGTTAACGGTTTTGCCAGTGTTCGTTTGGTATTAGTTTCGTTGCTCTGCGTGCAAATAGAAATAATAGATAAGAACGAAAAGAAACAAGTAAGAAAGGTCAACTTAATATTTTATATTCTTGCAATTTACAGGAATCAATTAAATACCTAAAGGTATAAAACGTCAACCATAGGACCAGAATCCAAGCAATTTTATATATACCTATACTAAGGAGCGATCCAAGTAGAGGTATTTTTTTCAATATACCTTTTTTTGACAGATCACACTTGAGTCGTGTCAAGTTGTCATGTTATTTTTGTTCAGTACTGTTTGGCATTTCATCATGGAAAGACTTGTCGCATTTCACATCTAGATCCAAAATTGAAGGCGTACAATATACAGCTTGTGTAAGAACTGAAGCCAAGCGACATCGTTTCGCTCTATGTCCTCTTGAAAAGTTCCATGAAGATCCAACGTTTTCGAGCCAAATTTGTTCGGCAATGAGGTCCATTTTTGACTCAATGTGTATGTAAACAAGTAAAATTGCCACATTTGGAGCGAAGAGCAGCCTGAAGAGATTCAAGTGGCGCCATTTCATCCAGAAAATATAACGGTTTGGTGTGGTTGTGAGCCGCTGGAATCATCGGTACGTATTTCTTCAAAAATGAAACCGGTGAAAACATGACCATCACTGGCGTCCGTTATCGCGCCATGATAACCGATTATTTGATGAGGTCCAGATTTCGGTGACATCTGGTTTCAGCAAGACGGAGCTACGTGCGATACCGCGGTCATTGGTATTTAGCAATAAAACAGACTCTCTTCAAGTTTTAGATGCCAATATTGAGACCATGACATACGGCTTGATTTAGTGGAAAAAGCGCTCGAAAATTGGGTTCTTCGATTTCGGATTTCAACTGATTATTTATATATATATAATATAACCCTTTATCTATCTCGTGATGATACGTATAATCGTTAGGCGAAAAAACAATTATACTCTTGCAACTTTTTGCTACAGAATAAATACTAGAATAAAATGCGGAGCTTGAAGCTTTAAAATGATCCATGCAAGTGGTGAACACAGTGCAATATGGATGATCCCATCTGTTTGTCTTTTCATAAACATACACAAATATTAGATTTTTAAAGCTTTTTACTTTTTTGCATTCGAATGTAACTGGACTTTAGTCTTAACATTCGCAAATACGCTCTAAGCTCAGTGAACTGACAGCTTTTAAAGCCAAAATTTAACGGTATGAATAGTGTCAAATGTCTTTGCAATTATTCCATTTGAGACAACAACATATACTCTGAAGTCACTCAAGCAAGATGACAATGGTAACTGTACTTGAATTTGTTTGGCACTAGTTTTAAAAATTAAATGAAGAAATGAAATGATTTAACTACTTACAAAATGGTCTTAAGATTGTCCTTGAGTGCTTTGAATAAGAAGTAAGACTAATTCCTTAAAATGACGGCCTAAGTACAGATTTCATTTACTTCCATTATTTTCTTGGGCCAAATGTATAAAGTAAAAATGTATGTTTCTTTGGTGTATAGTATACTAAAACATATATACTCATGGTTGAATATATCTCTACAAAAAGTGGAAAAATTCCTAGGGCATTTTTTATTTTCATCTTTTAACTGGCTTTACTTTTTTGTAATTAATTTCCTAAACCTGTACTGCTTGGTATTACGTTCTTATATTGGGTATAAGGTATAAGAGAACCATAATTTTAATAAAATGCATTGTGTTGGCATAACACACTCTTTAAAGAAGGACAAAAACGCCGATTCAATTAAGCAGATTTTGATGTCAAAGAATCCCAAAGCTCGGGAAAGCCAATTGTCGAAAATATCTATAAATTAATAGAAATCGTCAAGTCCCATCATCATGTAGGCAAGGTTCCGATTGCACAGGAACTAAATATAAGGCTTAATACATAAAAGAAGCTCTATGTATGGGTGCCACTCGGGTTTGCATAGAAAAACCTCTTGAACCGAGTTTCCATCTTCGAATTACTGTTAAATCGCAACAACATCGATTCTTTCATAAATTTTTGGTTACTACTGGTGGGTCACTTACTACTAAGACAAGCAAAACCGGTGGTGGTCGAATCGCGGTAATACGGCGCAAATGGTGTCTAAGCTAGTATTTACGGTCAGGAAAATTTACTATGGGTTTGGTAAGATTGGTAATCAATCAATGATATGCTCTCATGCGTCGCAACTCTTAATTCGAACCTGTCAACAATTGGACCGTCTAAGGAAGCAATCGCCCAAAAGCGTCCAGCTAGGACAATTAGGAGAGGAATTGTGTTCGATCAGGACAACGCCATCGATGAGAATGATTTTGCTGATAAAAAGTTTGCTTGTGAAGTCGACTGCCCCAGTATTTTGCTTACCGGGACAAGGGTTTCTACGCGAGTGGCGTTAGTCAATTATTTTCAAAATAACAGTAAAACATGTGTATAAAATCTTTTAATGTAATGTAAAAATTATGAAATTTTTAAAAGACCATATATACATATGTATCTAAAACTAAATTTTAATTGGCAATTGCACATTCTAGCATTTAGCCTTCCCATTGTTAATCGGCATAAACCAACAAACACACTCCTCAATGAATAAAATCTTTTTAGCAAATAATTAGTAACGGCATGCGGTAGATATAATTGGAAAGCCAAGTGATTAATGTCTCCCAAATAAATAAAAGAAACTTAAATTTATGCCCGCCATACCATAGATGTCTTCATGTGATGAAGTCACAATTACACGCGTTAATGGCTGTAACGTGACATTGACGCTTAACTGGGTGTTTACCGAAGCGACGCTCTTTCGAAATACTTTACACATATGGAAATAGTGTTTCTTAAACTAATGAAAATACCATATACTTCTTGGGGTAATCTATTGTGTTTCTTCTTCATTTAGGATTTCATTGAAATCGTGTGTAATCAAATCCTTGAAAGGCTTCGCCTTTGCGTTAATATTATTTAAAGTCTATTCAGACTTTGAATAATTTGGCCACACCACCCGATGGCGCCAATATATCTACATAGCTAAGAAAAATTTATGCTCGGCGGTTCGATTATGTTTTTTGAAAGAAGATCGCGCATTGACTAAAGTCAAAAAATTGGAGGCTGTACACGACTCTTTTTCTTCAATAGGGACTATCAAAAGTTGATCTAACGAGTCCACACCAGGTGCTTTGAAAAATACTTCCACAAAAGCGACAAAAGTGAAGGATCTCGATTGACAGATAATTGAAGGTGCGAGATAGCTGAGAGAAGAGAGCGAGAAAAACATGCTTTTCCGTCATTTCAACAAAATGGCTTACTCCTGCGTTGAAGCAACAGCCAATCAAAGAACGCTACGACCTGCTGTTCTACTTTTCAGACCTCCACAAAACGGAGGGCCAGAGAAGTTGAAGAATATATCAATATGTACGTACATACATATGTATGATGTATGCCACTCATCGTGAATAAAACAATCCACCTTTACTTCTTAATCATAAGTAAATGCTTATCTTCTCTTTCTCATAATTCATAATTGTTTATTCCCTGAACAGAATACATTCATTGAGTTGGCCACGAAGTTTGTAGCCAAGTTCTAGTTACTTATAACTTTCTAGTTACTTATAATATAACATTAATGTATATGTTATATAATACTTGTAAATTTCACTTCATAGTTCTAAGGGCTCTCTATCTGATGATAGATGGTGAATTGGAAATTAAATCATCAATATTTATCATGAAAACATAAAATAGAATATTTAATATTAAAAAATATATATTTTTTTAATAAATAAATATATATATATTTTGCAAACACATCCGATGTATACAAATATATATATGTGAAAAAATGTTTTTTTCTCTCCTTGCTTTATCTTTTACATCTGATTTATTTTATATACTCACTTTGTTAGTATACTTTATTTGTGTTATCTCTTTCATATTGGCTTTATATGTCACTTCAGTTTTTGTTCCGCTATTTGTGGAATGTTAGTCTGCCTGGAATATTTCATAGTAAATTATTATTATTCTATTTTGGAAACAGTTTAAAAATTGTTATTAAAAATAAGCAAGTTGTGATATCAGCCGTGAGTAAAAAATTGTCAAATATGGTTAGATTATATTAAATATGAACAGGGACAAATAATTGGACTGCGTAAAGATGGCTTTAAAAATAAGGCAGACACATCAAAGCTTAGCAGTGGATGCAGGATACACTTCTATGGTACCTTCACCAGAGCTTTTGCCACGACATTTATACCCCCCGAACCTTCTGGTCTAGAAATTTAAAAAAAACTATTTTTTTTTTTATATTTTTAAAGTTTAACTATTAAAGTATATGTTCGGTTCGGCCAGAACTAATCGAGCAAAAGACATTAAGCGAAACTTTAAACGCGTTTTTCACAAAACTGACTTTTTCGGAACGATACCCACGATTTCTCAGGTTCTACTTGACCGATATACTTGATATTTTTATAGAGTCTTCTTTATAAGCTTATCTGTGGTTGGAACTAGCCGCAAATTTTTATACTGTCGCAACAAATGTCGAAAAGAGTATTATAGTTTTGTTCACATAACGGTTGTTTGTAAGTCCTAAAACTAAAAGAGTCAGATATAGGGTTATATATACCAAAGTGATCAGGGCGACGAAAAACTAGAGTCGAAATTTTAAAAAGATGTCTGTTTGTCCGTCCGTCCGTCTGTGCGTCCGTGCAAGCTCATAAATTTGTACACAAAATAAATAAAATTTAATAGATATCTATGAATGAAACTTGGTAAATTTTTGGCTCCATAAGAAGGTTTTTTGAACCACTGAAGATGAAAAACATCAAGTAACATAAAATTGGGAACGCCCAAAGCAAAATGGCGATGCCGAAAACCTATAAATGTTTGTCAGAAAATTTCCAAGACTAAACCATAAATAAAGATATTAAAGTGAAAATTTTAGAAATGATGTTGCATTATTTTCAGGCGTTCTCAATGGCCCCGATATAAGAAAAATTTTTGAGGAAAGCAAAATTCGAGAACCCTCTAAGTTTTTTGAAAAAATATCTGGAACTCTACTATGACCGTTATAAACCAAACTCTACAGAGTCGTTTGAAGATTCAGGCAAATTGTCCATATACAGCTTTTGAAGAAATCGGATAATAACCACGCC
Organism: Bactrocera neohumeralis; assembly: GCF_024586455.1. NCBI lineage: Eukaryota > Metazoa > Arthropoda > Insecta > Diptera > Tephritidae > Bactrocera > Bactrocera neohumeralis. The sequence goes on from NC_065919.1 coordinate 39,226,522, forward strand.
TTCACCTCATACAAAGGTTTCCGACTGAATGAACTTTTAAATTTTATGTTCGTTATTGCAAAAGTGCGTTAACCACTTCAACAAAAAACGTGATTTTAAACACTAAAGCTTTTAAAAATGAATATTTCCGTTTCAGGAAATGACTGATCCAGCCAGTTGCATACGGTAGAAGTTCAAAAATGAAAGAAATACAGACAAAATTGAAATTATTAATATAATGGCGTAAAATTATTAATAAATTTATGTTTAACTACATAAAATGCCATATTTCAGAATGTTTTATTAATGAGAAAAATCCTTGTCTTAGCTGGTGCGGCTTAAAACCCGGAAAAATAATACATTTAAAGCTTTTTATTTCGGAAACCTTTTCAAACGAAAAATTAGCAGAATATAGCTGGTGTAAACACCATCGGTGACTGAGTAAAAAAGGTTTATCATTAAAAACAATATAACGCCTATCTTCTAATGGAGTTACAGTTTCATATACAAGTATCTGTATAATATTTAGTTTTTATTGCAAATATTTACATAACAAAAGGCAATTTTAAAATTAGCGGAATAAAACTTTTTTCTATAAATATTATTATTCTTAAAAGCGTATTTAAATGACTGATTGATGGTATGATATCCGCTGTAGCCTAGGAATCTTAAGTTAAACTTTATCTGCAAATTTAGAAGAAATTGTTCTATTATATATTGGATTTCACTTAAAGGTGGTGACCACAACTTAGCCATTGCTTCCTACCAAATAACTTGTTTTAAACTTTGGCTTCAAATCGCGGCATTTTGTGGGCGTGTGACTAATCGGATTCCGCTCATTTGTAGTGCCAAACTTCTTATGCCATATATTCCATATTTCACACCCTCTTCATCCCGTTAATTTAGGTATAGGTATATAACTAACTCCATGCCTACCTCGATTAGCTTTAAATGTTACAAGCAAATATTTAACAAGTAAGGAAGGGCTAAGTGCGGGTGTCACCGAACATTTTGTACTCTCGCACGATTAACATTATCCTTTACATATTTTTCAAATGACATGTTTTTGTGGGTAAATCCGTTCTACCACGTCTTCTTCCAATATAACGCTATTTTGATTATCAGATGAAGGCATCAGATATATAAATACATTACATTGGAACCAATGATGATAGCGGAATAAATTTCACCCATATTTCGTTCATGTCATCACGGTATGTTAAAAAATATTATATGACGGAATTTTATTGAAATCGGTGAAGTAGTTCGATTATGGTTTATTGGTCCATAAAATGGGCGACGCCATGCCCTTTTCAACTTAAAAAAAGCCTGGGTGCTGCTTCCTTTTGCCATTTCTTGCGTAAAATTTAGTGTTTCTGACGTTTTTAGTTAGTCGGTTAACGCACTTCTAGTGATTTTCAACAAAAAGTGATCCAAATAAATTTGTTTAGCATAGTAGCCGAGATATGTCATCGATTTTGTGAAAAAATTGTTTATTTTGGCTTAGTTATGACACTTTATAGGTTCTCGCCATTTTGTGGGCGTGGCAGTTAATTTTGCCCATCTTTTTTTCTTATAGAGCCAGAAATACGTGAAAGTTTCAAATCATGATATGGTCACGTTTTAAAGTTACAGCTTGCGAGGACCGGACAGACGGACGGACTGACAGACAGACATCCGTCAGCCCATGATTTTTGAAATTTTTTATAACCCTTATCTTTACTTTTTAATTTTTTTCAAACAACCGTTCTAAAAAACTTAACAAATAACTAATAAAAAAATGGATAGCAAAAATATTAATTGCCTTTTTTTACGACACATTAAAAATTATCTGAAATTCATGCTTCTAGACCAGAATACCCCCTTAAATGCAAGACTGGCGTTCGCTCATAAGTACCAATTTTGGGATGCAAAGTGGAGAAACGTTGTGTTTAGCGACGAAAAGAAATTTAATTTCGACAGTCGTGATTGCTCAAAGAAATATTGGCGGCAAATGGACCAACAAAGACGCACCTGCCACCGCTGGGATCATGGTGAAGTATTGGTTATGGTTTTGGCTGGATTTTGCTTTGAAGGAAAAACTCCAATGTGCTTCATTTCAACTAAAATGAATACGGAAATGTATGTCGTCTTATTGGATTTGGACTAATCAAATTTACGAGACAGATTTATGGCGATAACTTGACTTTTCAGCAAGATAGCATGCCAATTCACAGTGCAAAATATACCAGAGAGTTTTTTAACTCGAGAAATATCCCGCTACGGACTGGGAAAAGTCCCAGATTTAAACCCTATCGAGGATATCGGGGGTATACTTTCTGCATCAGATTTCAAAAATGGCGACAATTCAGAAGCGCCAAACAGTTAAAAAAAGCAATAGTGCAAGATTATTAGCCCAGTAACACTAAAATCTTTGGTTAACTCAATGCCATTTCGTCTACATCAGACAGTAATTCAAAAAGTAAAGCATATTAAATATCAAAATTACAAATTTTTACGATAAAATTACCAAAAGCAAAAATAAATTAAAAGAAAACAAATGTACTTACCAAAGATCTGTTTCTTATATTTTATTATTCATATGACCAAAAAAAGTTAACATTCACATCTTCACTGAAAAAATTTCCATATGCTCATACATATGTATATGTATGTATGTATTGTGTTTAAATCTAGTATTAGAAATTTTTCATTAAAAAAATGATTGTCATTTTACGAATTCAGTAGTAGCAACTGAATTAATAAAACATAATAAGTACTTCTTTGAACTAAATAAAACAAATTATTGTGAGAACTATTCAGCTATTTATTATTGCTGCTTGCTGAAAAAGTGTGCCCATTCCTCGGAAATCGGTAGATGTTAGTAACCAATATGATATTTTATAACAATAAAATATATGCTTTGAAACTGAACAAAGTAATAATATTTAACTTCATTATTGGTGCACAAAGCAAATGGTCAACCACACGCTGCCAATAATTGCTGAAAGTAAATAACGAGGTACAAGATAAATTATGGAAAACCGCAAGCAACCGCAAGGTGACAATAAAAAAAACAACAAAAGAAAAGTATCAATAACATCAATACTTACCTGTTGAAGAAGTTAACATTACTGACACAATTCACATTGTGGACTTGCTTCACGACATACTCGAAGTACTTGTCCGACGAATAAAATACGAAAGTAAAAATTGCTATTATCGTTGTGAACTACTTAGTATGAAATTGACCGCGAAAACCAGCAAAACAAATAAAACGCTGAGCAACTGATGGCTAACGACCCACAACCAACAACTGGAAACCAATAATCAATGGCATTATGCTTTAAAAACTGGCTCACATGTAATTTTGTAACAAATATGTATTGTACCTACAAATGCTAATGAAAAAAAGAGAGCAATTGCTTATTATAATATTTAAAAACGGTAAATAATTGCTTGTTGTGCGAGAGTTGATGAGCAGAGAATAAAAATAATTTAATATAATATTAGGAGAAGAAGCTGCTATACCGCCAACATAAGGCGATTCTTATAGATCTACGGACAAATCGGAAAGAATATAATCCTGCTACCATTCAACATTCATTATTTAAATATTAACACTATTTCGAATAAAAAATAAATGCTTGTTACATCTGGTGGACGTCTACTCAAGATTAAAGATGATTAAGAGTACGATGTAACGAGTACGATATACGACGTTCTGTACAGAAGCATGGTAAAGAAAATCAAAACCCGATGAAATGAGCTACCTGGTTGCAAAATTGCAAAAGTCATGCAAACGTTATATTGGAAGTACACAAAATTCCTATTGGTACTCCATAGAAGAAACTATAGGCACGTAGTCGGAATATTAACTGGCCACCGTCTGGTGGTGACACACGTACGCAGAATGACTACGCTGTAAGCATCCGGGGTCCCCACGGTATGATACACTGAAGGAGGTATCGATGTTGAAACCACAGAGTCTGTTGAAATTCACGTCAAGCATAGGCATCCTAAATGATGACTACTCCTCATGTCCCTAGTAACTGAACTCCATCTGGTATCCAAAGGCCCAAAACTGGGCCTAGCCTATTGGTCTATCAGTCTAACCTAACCTAACCTAAAGAACATTACGATTACGATGTAAATATATGCGCATTTCCATTCCGCAATCGAAGTGTTAACAAATTATAAGCCACACATTTTGTAGTACTGGGCGAGTTTGTGAAATGCTCAATTCTAACCTTTCTTCGTATCACCCTCTTTTTGAAAAACATGTTTTCCAAATTATCCACTTCAACGGTTAGTACGCTTATTGCGTCAGCTCAGTCATTGTCGCACTGAACTTTGAAACAAAAGTACAAAACCGAAATAAAACAAAATATCCGATAAGCAAAGGCAATGTTGATAACAATCAATCCATCCACCCATCCATTGGAGGAGCGGCAAATGCGCCGACAATCTTCTACATACTACTTAGCTAATGGTTCACTTGAAATATGTGGATTTAATGTGTCGTTGTATTTAAATATGTATGTATGTATGTACATATATGAGTGTGCGCTGCATATTCATCGTCAACCTAACAAGTCTGGGATAAAATTATGAATTGAAGAATTTGTGTAAAACCAAATCATTCCAAAAATAGCATCCACTTTCTTCACAAGCGAAATTGAAATATTTCTGGGTACACAATTTTACTGTTCACTGGATAACTGTAATTTAACTAACGCATACACGTATAAACATACACACCTTGGCATATGCAAACACTCGTTTAACGCTACCTCAAATGACATGTCTGGCATTTTTCACGTTTTCGCTTTACATACAAACGAATACTTACACACATACACATGAATGTATGTATGTATGTGCACATATTTATCAAATATTTTCGTTAGTGGCTATGACATGTGAAAGTGTTCGTTCATGCATGGCACGTTTCCGACTGGGCGACCGGCATTATTATCCACCATTTTTGGACACAGAGTCTATATACTTACATACATAAGTACATATTAATATTTAGGTATACTCCCGTCACATGTATAATAGTTTTGCTCACCTAACAGTTGTTTGTAATACCTTAATCTGAATATGTCCGCATGAGTTATCTTTATAGAATTGCCGGGAAACTAAATATTCAGTATATTTGCATAATGTCACAAATTAATGCAATTAGTCCAGGACTCTCCGTATTCACGGATTTAATTTCACATATAATGATTTCCGTTTTTCTTGTTGACTATTTCCTTATATATATACCCAATACTTTCAATATATTACATAATATTGACTTTATATCATATACTTACATACATATATCTTATACTAGTTCAGTTGATTGAATTTAATATATACATTGCGGTCCTGAAGCAAAATATAGTGTAGTGAAACTAAATGAGTTTATGATCTATAGTAAGGGGTGTTATTTTAGACGTATGGTTCCATTCAACAACACTTTTTTTCGTAGTTGATCTTTTTGACAGCTGTCACTTGATTTACAAGTATAATCTGTTTGGCTTGCCATTTCATAATAAACAGACTAATAAGAAATAACTTCTGCAGATCGTTCAAATTTATTCCAAAAATAATGATTCGGTTCACGTGATACATTGTTCGCCTCGTCCAATATTCGGTCCACATAATCGCCCACAGGATTCGGTAACTCGAGAAACCATGGATCGGTTCACACCACATTTTCTCTAGTGGATAATGCGTCGTACAGCGCGCACTGAAGTCCCTATTGCTGTTGTGGAGCATAGTATCTAAGAAGACCGAAATGAGTGAAGCTCATTTCGCAAAATTGTCGCGTTTGGAGTGATGATAATGCACAAACCATTGTTAAGACGCCATTATATCCTCAAAAAGTCACTGTTTGGTGTGCTCTATGGGCAAAGGGAAGCATTGGTTGTACAGGAATTGAAGAATTTTGAAGTGGACGACATCACTAAAAATACGCTACATGCCTTACAGCCAACAAAACAATCAATTTATTGAAGGAAACTTTTTGTGAGCGCATTATCTCGTGTCGTGGGCCTGTGGTATGTCTTCCAAGATCGTGCGATATAACACCGCTGAACTACTTTTTGTGGGGTTATGTGAAGTCGCTTGTCTACGCAGACAAGGTCGAGACGATTGGCCCCATTGGCCGCAAAGGTAGTTCAAAATTTGAACCTCTTGGTTGAAATTTATTCGAGCCTGCCGCGGCGATCACTTGCTCCACATCATTTTAAAGCTTTTTGGCAAACCCTTATCTTTATAAAAAAAACTAAATTCTTGGTCATCACTTATACTATATACGTTTAATAACTTCTTGAAAACCACTTGTCTAAAAAAACACCCTTCATAAGTTAATAAAATACCAAATATGAATGTTATTCTTTCACGGTTTCGTCGAATAATAGAGGTTGAATTCCATAAAATAAAGTTTTGTCAACTCCTGAAGGTATTTCCCCGGCTTCGATTCTTGCGACGGTATAAAATGTACGAATGCACCATTCCTTCCTTGTTAAGACAATAAAAATTTGTTACAGTATTTCGGCACCTTAAGTTTTTTTATTTTATTTCCAGGTGCATAACTAGGAAACAACACCTGGGTGAACGGTAGTTATTTAGGAAAAGTTTACCCCAAATGTCAAAAAGGGTTTAATGCTTCCAATTTGAAATTCTCTTCTCGCAATTGTTACGCAGGGATTGCTTAATAAACGTTCAACCGCATGCCAACGCGTCTGTGAAGCTTTTTTCATAACTCTTATAGTATATACATACATACATATGGTACTGCAGCTTTCCAACGCCATGCTTGAGATTTTAATACAAAATATGATAATCACTTCGACTCATCACTTCTTGCACAGACTGAGAGCAACAACTCCCTTGTTTTTGCATTCATCATTTGGGCCTACACATGTTGAGAGACGTTCGGTAATGGCACAAATTGGCATTCACGGCGTTAGCGTCGGCTCTGTCCATTCAACCGGTTTGCAGGTCACGTCAACAAAAGTTAATAGAGGCAGTCAGTCGTTCACTCAGTGCGTCGGAAGCATTCGGTGCGTTTAAGGTTGCTACTAAAAGCATCCGTCGTTGCTGCTGTTGCGATGATGAGCTCTTTATTTGAAACCGCCATTTCTTATATTTGACTGATTGTTAGCACGACGAGATTTGAAGTTATTTTTTTTTCAATGCCTAAGGAGGAAAATCTGCGTTAACGGCGGTGGAAATGACTTTTGGTTTGGAATATCTGAATTTTGTGTTAGTTAGTATGTGATTTCTCATTTACATTGTTCGAGTAAGGGTGTGTGCTCAGAATAAATTTAGCAAAGAGCGTTGGTTGTTAAAAAGGCAAACCATTGGACTTACTTTGACGATTTCTTCTGAAGCCTCTGAAGGATTTAAGTATGCATTGTACTTCAAAGAACTTATCGTTAAATCTAAGCAATTTAATTCAACAACACACACATATTACTGACATATTTAATGTTTAATGACAGTTAATACATTTTTGCTTCATATGGCCAACTATGTAATAAGTTGTTTAACAATTAATGGTTACTTTTTTAATAATTAGAGGAACAACGCTTTCAACTAAGAGCACAGACAACGATGGACTAAATCTAGAGAGGAATGTATTGTTTTGGTACAGTGTAGTTGAAAGAAAAAGTTATTAGCTTAGTGAATGTAAAGATCAATCAATAAAAGAGTAGTTAAGAAATATGAAGAAGATGTACAAGCAAATAACTGGGAAGAGTAAGGAGGGAAAGAGAGAATCAACCAAAAACGTAGTTCATATCCAACGGCTACAACGATCTCTATTAATAAAGCTTATGTAATGTGTGCGCCTCAGTCTTTAATACTTAAGATCTATACCCATCGTTTCTTTATCTTCTTTTAAGTATTTACATAAGTTACTTAACGTAATCTTCGAATTGGTTACGAATTGGTTATTTAGAGCTATTTGCATGTACATTTGTTGTCTTTACTTTAAGTATGCCACTGAGGTACTTACGTTTGCTGTACAATGTATATGTATGTATGTACATATTTACTCTTAGACGGCTTTCTTCTGTCGCCTCTACTTTTTATTTATTTCTCAACTGGTAAATATTTGCAAAAAGTTTTGTATTGATTTCACTTTTACTCATAAATATGCTAATAAAAAGTTCACGCTCACAAGCCTCACAGCGACACACACAAGCGTGTGTTATCGGCATTACAAACATACATGCACATACTGATGGAAGTAAACGCCTGAACCAAATACTTAAGTCAGTCAATTCAATTTCGCTTTCAATAAAAAAGCGTAAACTGCACACAAGCGCACAACAACAATCGCAACGCCACATAACAGCAACAACATTATGCGTAAATTACTTATGATTCAGTCATCAGCATTCCCATGTGAACTTGTGGCGTTTGTTTTACTTTTTCGAACCTCACTTTCTTTCCTTCACTTTTGCCGTGAATAGTTTACCTTTGATTTTACTTTTCAGAATTCAGATGTAAAATGTTCGCTTTGATTACATAAGCATTACGAGAAAGTTTCGCAGAAGTTTGATTTTGCCATTATCGCACACGCATACATGAAAGACTCACACAATTATCTCAATTTAGCATTACAAAAGATTTTTCTTTAACAAACCAGTTTCGATATTTTTTGGTAATCTCAGCGTGGTATTATTTGTAAAAATTTCTAATATTGCTTTGTTCCTTCTGATTTTCAATCTGTACAAAGAGAAACTAATCTAATTTGGCATACCAATTCCAGTTTAAATAAATACATATGTTATAACGTAATAATTTGGAATATATGTTCCGTGGAGAAAAGTAAAGACGAGTTCGTAGATGAGCCCATCCATCAAATGAAAACCGATAAAGTCCCATAACTATGCACTAAATTGAAATATGGAACTGTAATTGGGCATAGAGGATCGCAGTAGCGAGGGGTACCTGTATGCTAAAGATTTTAAAAAGCGGGCGCGATAAGTCAACAATGAAAAATTCCAGAGACAGTAAATTCCACAACCGAGATGGTATTCCGTTTGTGAGAGCACGAGTCAAAATTGGAAAATGGGAGTGGCATTGCCCTCTTTTAAGAGAAATCATATATCTCGGGATCTGTTCGATCGATTTAAACCAAATTCGGTACAGAACCACATTTTACTATTCCTAGGTCTAAGTGTGAAAATAAGCGAACTCGGTCTATAACCACGCCTACTTATCATATAACACAATTTTTATACTCTCGCAACAATGTTGCTAACGAGAGTATTATAGTTTTGTTCACATAACGGTTGTTTGTAAGTCCTAAAACTAAAAGAGTCAGATATAGGGTTATATATACCAAAGTGATCAGGGCGACGAGTAGAGTCGAAATCCGGATGTGTGTCTGTCCGTCCGTCCGTCTGTGCGTCCGTCCGTTTGTCCGTCCGTCCGTCCGTGCAAGCTGTAACTTGAGTAAAAATTGAGATATCATGATGAAACTTGGTACACGTATTCCTTGGCTCCATAAGAAGGTTAAGTTCGAAGATGGGCAAAATCGGCCCACTGCCACGCCCACAAAATGGCGGAAACCGAAAACCTATAAAGTGCCATACCTAAGCCATAAATAAAGATATTAAAGTGAAATTTGGCACAAAGGATCGCATTAGGGAGGGGCATATTTGGACGCAATTGTTTTGGAAAAGTGGGCGTGGCCCCGCCCCCTACTAAGCTTTTTGTACATATCTCGGAAACTACTATAGCTATGTCAACCAAAGTCTACAGAGTCGTTTTCTTCAGGTATTTCCATATACAGTTCAAAAATGGAAGATATCGGATAATAACCACGCCCACCTCCCATACAAAGGTTATGTTCAAAATCACTAAAAGTGCGTTAACCGACTAACAAAAAACGTCAGAAACACTAAATTTTACGGAAGAAGTGGCAGAAGGAAGCTGCACCCAGGCTTTTTTTAAAAATTGAAAATGGGCGTGGCGCCGCCCACTTATGGACCAAGAACCATATCTCAGGAGCTACTAGACCGATTTCAATGAAATTCGGTATATAATATTTTCTTAACACCCTGATGACATGAAATATGGGTGAAATCGGTTCACAACCACGCCTTCTTCCAATATAACGCTATTTTGAATTCCATCTGATGCCTTCTCTGTATAATGTATATGTACATTAGGAACCAATGATGCTAGCGGAATAAAACTTTACACAAATACGGTATTTGAAAAATATGTAAATGACGGATAATGAAATCTCGATTATCACTTTATCATGCGAGAGTATAAAATGTTCGGTAACACCCGAACTTAGCCCTTCCTTACTTGTTTTTAAATAACATTTACTTGAGAAATTTAATTACAATTTCCAGGTGCTGTTTTGTCCTTGTGTTTCACTTGGGCCACAGAACTAAATTTGATCATTTTATTACACGTGTCGAATAGCTGATCTGTAATATAAATCCCTCAGAGTTTACCAATATAACTCATCGACAAGGTTTTGTTCAGTTACTTTTTTGAAACTCTTAATCTAAGCCGCCTTTTTCCCTGACACAGACCAAAACTTTGAAGTAACTGACTCCCTCAACAAACCGCAAATAAATAGCATCAGATGGTATTTTTTTATTATAGTGGCTTATTAGTACTATTAAACTTTTAGACGAAATAAGTTTTATGGTTTTATTTATATTTTTTAGTAACTTTTAAGTATGTATATGTATATCAAAAATGACAATTTACAAGCTTCAACTCATAGTCTGCCTCTTGACAATGCAACACTTAACAACTTTCGCTTTTTCTCTCCACTCGAGCATCCAGAAAGCCCCACACGAGTGAAAGCCCCTACAAAGTGTCATAACAAAGCCATAAATAAAGATATTAAAGTGAAATTCGGCACAAAGGATCGCATAGCTATGTCAACCAAACTCTATAGAGTCGTTTCCTACAGGCATTTCCATATACAGTTCAAAATGGAAGAAATCGGATAATAACCACGCCCATCTCCCATACAAAGGTTATGTTGAAAATCACTAAAAGTGCGTTAACCGACTAACAAAAAATGTCAGCAACATTAAATTTTACGGAAGAAATGGCAGAAGGAAGCTGCACCCAGGCTTTTTTAAAAATTGAAAATGGGCGTGGCGTCGCCCACTTATGGACCAAAAAACATATCTCAGGAACTGCTCCACCGATTTCAATGAAATTCGGTATATAATGTTTTCTTAACACCCTGATGACATGTACGAAATATGGGTGAAATCGGTTCACAACCACGCCTTCTTCCAATATAATGCTATTTGAATTCCATCTGATGCCTTCTCTGTATAATAAATACATTAGGAACCAATGATGATAGCGGAATAAAACTTTACACAAATACGGTATTTGAAAAATATGTAAATGAAGGATAATGAAATCTCGATTATCACTTTATCATGCGAGAGTATAAAATGTTAGGTGACACCCGAACTTAGCCCTTCCTTACTTGTTTTTCCATTGCGCATGACTTAGGGTGTCAAGAGTTTTCATATTCATCGGCGTTCCTTAGCACGGTAAGATGTTCTTTGTTCTATACCATTTGGTATCCACTATTCCCGCGAAATTCCAAAATCACCAACTATTTGCTTGTAATTTTGGCTTACATATCTCGTAAATATTCAAGTCCTCAATATTCGTTTCAAATGGTGAAAACAAGATTTCGGTTATCTCCCATATATAAAGCAATATGCAGTTTTGGAAGTCAAAGTCCCTGCGTTTATATTATGTTGATACGTTAATTTTATAAAAATTCAATTTTTACATCTGCTGTCCCAACACTCTCCGGCAATATTTTATACTCAGTCGCTGCGAATGATAGGCACCTTTTCCTTGTGCAGGAACTTATGTCAAAAGGCATACTCGACACCTCCCAACCGGTGTGAATGGTGCGGCATGGCACTGCTCAGGAGGGTTGTCAGAGATAATGTGTGCGGCAATCAAGAGCTGCCCCTCCTAATCCAGGGTGTTAGTCGACCACCGTGCCTATTGGATAACTTGTAAGCAGGAGGGAAATTCGGCTGTATTCTAACGGAACCTTCCCAACAGGAAGTAACGATGGCCTATCACCAGTACAAGAAGTACAAGATAACTGTCATAGGAAGAGCATGAACATTGCCCACCTTGAGTGGTACCTGAGGCATCTCCAGAAGAGAATAACTTCTAAGGATGTTAAAAAGACCGCGCGCAAGAGAGTTAGCGGCAACATTGCCCCCCCCAACGCATGGGAAACACCAGCTACACCCCCAAAGGCTGTACAGAGCCTAGTAGACTACTGCAGAATTAACAAGTTGTCCCTAATCTTGGGATGTGACGTAAACGCCCATCACATAGATTGGAGCAGCACGAACTGCAACACATGGGGTGAGTCTCTCTTGGAATTCATTATTAGTAGTAATCTAAGTGTTGATAATATGGGTTGTGAATCTATATTTGCTGCAAGAAATAGGAGAAACGCACGCCATCTCGCACTTATTGGATAAGTGCAAGACAGATATTTAATGCGCGAGGACAGACGGCATCTTTCCAGCACTTTTGCAACAGTGAAAGCAAATTCTTCTGATCTACCTTGTTCGGCTGGTGAGAGATTGCCTTGTGTTGGCGTATATCTCGGAATCATTGCTTGGATCCCTGAACCCCGATTTTAATACACAAGGTAGGAAGGAAGAGCTATTCATTGGCGAAATCTTTTAGGTCAATAAGTACACCAGTATTACTGAAACCACAGTAGGGGATACTATTATTCGTCTCGGCACCACAAGAGGGTGTCCACAAGTAGCAGTGCTATCCCCCCTCTTATGAAGCCTAGTCGTGAAGCCACCCAGCGGTGTGAGCAGCATGTGGATCTGACCTTAGTCAAAGCTAAATGCGTGCAATCGACTAATTGGGAAATCCTGGCCTCCAAGAAAGGATTTCGCCCTGATCAAGTGACCGATTATTAGGTATGGAGCGTTGTCTTGGACCTCAAAAGCATTGCATATTAATGGTGCACCAACAGTTCGAAAACGTCGGAGGAAATTGGTGAAAGAGTCGCAGGACTACGTACCAAACTCTCTATACCTAACTTCCGATCTTCAGTTAATTGCAACTTTTAGAGCTTTTGCGGCAGTGAAAAAGTGAATAGTCTATCTGTTTGGCTTATTGGATGTAATTTTTTTGGAAAAGTGGGCGTGGCCCCGCCCCTCACTAAGTTTTTTGAACATATCTCGGAAACTACTATAGCTATGTCAACCAAACTCTACAGAGTCGTTTCTTTCAGGCATATCCATACACAGTTCAAAAATGGAAGAAATCGGATAATAACCACGCCCACCTCCCTTACAAAGGTTATGTTGAAAATCACTAAAAGTGCGTTAACCGACTAACAAAAACGTCAGAAACACTAAATTTTACGGAAGAAATGGCAGAAGGAAGCTGCACCCAGGCTTTTTTTAAAAATTGAAAATGGGCGTGACCAAAAACCATATATCAGGAACTACTAGACCGATTTCAATGAAATTCGGTATATAATATTTTCTTAACACCCTGATGACATGTACGAAATATGGGTGAAATCGGTTCACAAACACGCCTTCTTCCAATATAACGCTATTTTGAATTCCATCTGATGCCTTCTCTGTATAATATATACATTATGAACCAATGATGATAGCGGAATAAAACTTTACACAAATACGGTATTTGAAAAATATGTAAATGACGTATAATGAAATTTTGATTATCACTTTATCATGCGAGAGTATAAAATGTACGGTGACACCCGAACTTAGCCCTTCCTTAATTGTTTCATATCATGGAACTGCCACATCTCTCATCGGGCCTGAGAGTAGCAAAGTAATGTTATGACAACAACAGTGTTGAGCACGTGAAGAAGTTATATGCCAGAAGCCTGTGGGTAAACAAAAATGAGAAGGCGTAGAAAAGCATCAACAGCAATGGTTAAAGTGACGAATATTGCTTTTCATATCATTACGTGTTTGCAATGAGTTAATTTGTTGTTACGTTGTGGTTGTTAAGATTGCTTTTACGCATTAGCCGAAACTGCAAGTTTCAATTTGAAACCAGATTCTGGGCAATGGGGTTTGCCTTTAGAAGCGCAAAACTTGTGTTAAATACGTGCAACATATACAATAAGTATATAACACAATATATGTATGTAACCACTGTTACAAATATTTGTACGTAATTTGTGTTTTATAGTTCAGGATTTGGCAACACTACTGTTGCAATCTGGATAAAGTTTGACATTTTCGATTGTATGTCAATCACTCAAAAAAGGCTGGTGTGGATTGGCCGAGAGAAATGTTAACATAATACGATAGCGGTGCTTCGAAACACGTCTACAAGGTGCGTTCCGAAGTAAACAGGACTTAAAAAAAAAAACAAAAACAGAACAAATGGTTTTTTCAGCAAAATCAATTTATTTTAATCAAAATAGTCTCCTTCTGCTTCAACACAGCTTTTTGGACGGTCCAAAAGCATGTCGAACGAGTGTTTTAGCTGGTTGGCCGGTATGGCCGCCAGTATGCCGGTGCAAGCCTTTTGAATGGCCTGGTCTGCATAACACTTTCCTTTTATGGGCAAATCCATTTTTCCGAAAATAACGAAGTCGCAAGGTGCCATATCAGGTGAATACGGGAGTGGTTAATGGTTAAAATGTTGTTTTTGGTCAAATAGTCATCCTTCGAATGATGGATTCTGAGCAATTTTTGGTCGTCAGTCAATATGTGCGGAACAAACCGTGCACACACTTTTCGTAAGCCCAAATGCTCGGTCAAAATATATTCTATTTTCATAAATTTCAATGATGACTTCGGCTGATTTTTGATGAATTCATTTATATCCTCACGACCACTTTGAAAATGTTGAAACCACTCGTGCACTCTGCTACGGGATAGGCAATATCGTCAACTGATTTCGTCAATTGAAACGTTTCGGTAAAAGTTTTACCAATTTTAAAACAAAATTTAAATTTCACCTATAACACAAACATACCGACACTTAAAACATAATAACTTCACTTCCAATCTATGAAATGTCATTCTCACTGGACACTCAATAAAGATGGCAGATTCTAACGCACCAGTCGACATATAGATGGTGCCACCAGGGGTGCTAGGGGTGCTATTCAAAAGGTCTTGTTTACTTACATGGATGATGGGTGTTTCAAGATGAGCCGAGTCCAACAAAAGTTGTTTCCGCACGAAACACTTCCAAGAAAATGGTTGCCTTTTTATATATACTATATATATGTATATATATATATTCCACTGGAAAAACGCAGAACAGTAAATTCTGTGTGGTATACAACCATTTGTTTGCCAGTTGTCTTTCAAGAAATCAGAAAAACTAACCGCCGAAGACGAATCACTCTTCACCACCATAATGCATTTTTGAGCACTCAAAACATCGATTTGGTGGGTCATACTCCGTATGACTTGGCTACGAATGATTTCATTTTATTCCCGTTCGTACAAAATAAACTAAGATATCAAAGTTTTTCGACTCCTGAAGAGGCGGTTCATGCGTTCAAAACTCATATTTTGACAATAGTTCAATCAGAGAGTCATGAATAATATTTTGAACAGCTATAAAGCGATTTCCGATGATTAAAATTTGTTTTTGTTCTCAAATCCCGAAATGTAAAAGCCAACCTACATATTTGGTACACGTTCAAACTATGCAAAAGAAATTCTCTGCTGAATCTAAGCAAGAGTAAGTAACATTTCTAAGTGGTCGGTGTACGATTTCATTCGAAAGATATTTGTAGTTTTGTATGTGAGTGATGGCTAATGAAGAAAAATTTGCGAACATTTTAATGACAATTTTCGTTGGTGTCTTTAATTACGAGACATCGTCATATGTAAAAAAGACTGTAAAACTGTAACGTAAAGGAGGTTTTTTAATAAGAACTCTAACTTCAAACGAAACAAGCGGCTACTTATGAAGAATAGCCTGTATGCTTAATTTCATACACTCTTTAGAGCAAAGCTCACGATCTCGTCAATGACACGCCGTAGGTACGATTCCTACTGATAATTTGTAGAAGGTTGGTGATTGTTTTAGCCACAAAAAGTACAAAAAAGTGAAATCATCGAATAAAACATTACATCGAACTGTCTCGGTCTAGAAAAGCTTTGTTGGCACTTCAATTACTTAGTTTGACAGATGGATTCGACCATTCCGTGCGTCTGTTTATTCGTGAAGTAGTTCCATAGTTTTTGAGATATCGAGCTCAAATTGCACATCCTTTTTATTATTGCAGCTTGTGTGCAGCCGCGAAGTAGTAAAAACAACATTTAAAATTACAAATTAAAAAACGAATATTTTAGTAGGAAATATTACATAAATTTTAAAATAATATTTGTACATTTTAACTTTTACTGGAAGAGTCTTCAATTAAAAGGCTTTAATAAAACTAACTAATATACATACATAAATCCCCTTTAAAAGGAGAGTTGTGAAAGACAGAGTTTTGTGAGTTTTTTCTTGAGTAGGAACAATTTTTGTACCAACATTTTTTGTATGATAGCAAATTTGGAGTAAATTATTGTTTTTGAAAAAATGGTTATACGAATATTAAAAATTGCCATTCTACGATCGGATTTCAGGTATTGTAAAAATTTTTTACAGATTTTAACAACCAGTGCTGAGCAGCATGTGTAGTTTATATTTCAATATATTTTATATACTTATACATATATCCGTTCTATATATCTCCAACAAAACTATACTAAAAATCCCAAAAAGTTCTGCACGGGTATAAAAATGTCAGGTCGGTCATGTGATAAATTACCTCTGCTTACGCGTGACTTAGTGAGTTATGTGCTAACAATGCAAGACTTGTAATGTGACAGTGATGTACATATATGGCTTTATTTTATATGATTTTGTGAGCTGAGAAATGGCAAGTAATAAACTTTATAAAATAAGCCGCAGCATATCATTTTGTTATTTTGACGCAATGAAAGGTTCAAACTATTTTCTAATCACGAAATATAATTTATGTAAGCGCAGACGTTTGCGTTTTTTTTAACAGAAATTAACAAAGATTTATCCATTAGTTTTGAAGAAGAAAAGTACAAAAGGTATTTATTTTCAAATTTCCATTTTGTTACCAAAAAATGCCAGCTACGAGGGCTGCTATATATATTCTGGCCTATGGTAGCACTAAGTGTTGCCAGGTGCAATCTGACATTTCCATTGGAAAGTTTGACATTTTTTAGCATAACATCACTCAGAACGTTTTGTCATTTAATCGTGAATTGTTTTATTTACAGGGAATTAAAAAATTCATCTCGGCCAAAAAATGGAATTAACTCGTGAACATTTTCGTGCGATCATTTTTCACAACTTTCGACGTGGATTATCACGACAAGAGTGCATCGATGAACTAAAATCTTTGTATGGCACTATCCTATAGCACTGTGAAAAACTGGTACAACGAATTCAATCGTGTCCGACGCTCGCTCAAAGACGAATTCCGTGAAGGTCGTCCAAGAACAGCCGTTGTGCCAGAAAACATCGATGCCGTACGTGAACTGATAATGCAACACCGTCATGTAACATACCTTCAGATAGAGGCATGCCTTTGCATTTCTCCCACCAGCATACATTCGATATTGCATGAACACCTGGCCGTAAAAAAGGTTTGTTCTCGTTGGATCCCGCACAATTTGACAATCGCTCAAAAAAAGGCTCGTGTGGATTGGTGTAAAGAAATGCTGAAAAAATACGATCGCGGTGCTTCCAAAGACGTTTATAAGATCGTCACAGGTGACGAATCATGGATCTATGCGTATGAGCCCGAAACAAAACAGCAATCGACAAAAAAAAAAAAAAAATAAAACAAAAAAAAAAAAAAAAACATTTTCGTTGATAAATATGCCTATTTACATTATTAGGCCAGAAATATATATAGCAACCTACGTATACAACATTATGTCAACTAATGTTCAAAATTATATTTCCAACAGCCATCATTTCAACAAGGCGAGCGGTTTTTTGACCAGACAATTTTTATTTCGTGAAATTCGTTAGCATTGTTCATTCATTGTTCCAGTGTTGGATAGACTAACGACATTCATTATAGTGTGAGAAGCTTAGCTGGACATCGTTCAAATTAGTTTTTGTTTGATGCACAAAGTTTTTATCTTGAATATCTTTACTTCTTAATTTGTTTGCCACCATGATATCGGCAGCCAACACATAACAATAATAAATATTCGTTAATTTCTTTATGAAAAGTTAAAATCATACTGATAGTAGGGATATTCCCCAAGATGTCTTAAAGCTACCAACACAAGTGTTAACGCAGAGCAAAATGCTATAAAACATGGCCAAGTCACATTCATTCAACATATATACATATGTACATACATACATACGAGTATAACAACAACAAGTGGGGATGGCATTATAAGAATATATTAATATATGAATAAAAATACATAAGCTGCCGCTGCTGTCGCTGCTGCCAGACAGAAGAACACAGTTAGTCTTTAACCTTTCATGAGCCTTTTATTGTTCCCTGCTGTCCTCCTTGTTTTGCACACATACACGCGAGTAAGTGTAAACGTACATAATATATTAATAGAGATGCAAAAGAACACACTTCTTTCTTTTTATTTTGACTATTTATTTAGTTGTCCTTGTTCGTGTCAACAGAACATAAATGAACAACCATTCAACACGAGTGAACTACAAGTGAGGAAGTCGAGGCTCTCACGATAATTGCTAATGCTTTTTATGGATTTTTTTTACAGATGTGGGTATTTCTAGCTGCTTGCTTTAAAACTGAATATTGGATTTGACTGTTTTTACCATTCTTGAGGAGTTTGAGTAACGTAAAATAAACAGTGTCTCCAAACTATTTCTCACTTTCTGGTCTGGAAGTTGTATCTATAAGTTAACATCGTTGCTGAAATATGTTAAAATATCAAACAAGTAAGTTATTCTAAAATATTTACGACATTTACAAATGAAACGATTTCACATCGTTGCATTAACACAGCTAACTTACCTACCGATATATTTCGTTTTCAAAAAACATTATAGATTATACATATGTTGTATATAATGGACAGATTTTTCACATTCCTGAAAATAAAAATATCCATTCAAATTTAGCTCTTCAACGAAAGCTTTTTAAATGCTCTTTGTTTCCGTACATTTTCAGTTTAGTTGAATTACGAAATACCATCACAGTCGAGTTTTTTGGAATATTGCGAAATTATTATTGTCCATTTGATTAAAAAAATCATATATCCATTACAAAATCATATAACGTAGACTTACTACGTTTCGTTACTATATTTTGCTTCATCTCCGAACTATTTATGGTACCTATATTTAAATTAAGCTATTTAGTTAACTAAACACATGCATATGTGATATATACTAAATATTTAGCCAAAAAGCATAAATTCAGTATATTACGTATGTATATGAGTAAAATATAAGTGCATGGGCTTTACCCAAGTCTACTCGAGATATGTCTCCTCGCAATTTTATGAAGTTAATTCACTCCTTGACCAACACATTCGGCATAAAATTGCAAGAATAACGAAAATTACCAAATGTATATTGGGTATGAGATGGTTAGCGGTATCATTTTATCCATTTTAGTCATCAAGACATATCATTCCTAGACACAAATGCTCTCTGAATTTCAGCCATGGGCACTGGGGTCCACATCTGCAAATTATCAAAACAAGTTTGATACACATATAACGGCAGAACATATCTTATGAGATGTGATTGAATTTGATGGGTTGGATCTATAGCAATTATTTTTCATATAACGGTTGCTCTAGAAAGAGAAGTGAAGAACACATTAGCTGTTTGGATAACAATAACATATAAAATATCGCTCTCGCACAACCGAAGTTTCTGTTAAAGAGCTTATATGTAGTTTTATCACACAGATTAACAGCAGAAATGATTTATCTGAGTAATGATGTGAACACTCTGACAATTTGCTGAGTAATTCGATGAAAGTTTGATCAAATCCAGCTGCTCAACATTAAATCTGATGAGGAGTATGTTCTAAGTTATTGCTGGACGAAACAGTAATGAGGCGAAGTTTTGCGCCAATCTGTAATCAAGGGAAGCGCATCTTAAAATAGGCACATTAAGCTGACAAAAACGTAATTTGCTAACGAACAGTTTGTGTATGAGAATCAGCAATAAATTACCACATAAAACTGTTGAAGTAACGTTTTGTCGATAAATCATCGACTATGCCGAACATGGAGGCGTTGCGTAAAAACTTGCAATTTGTGTGACACCGAGAAACATTGTGCACAGCACAAACAACTTTCGCCACTAACCTCTGCATTGAAGCATCCTTAATGTCAAAGAAAATGTCTTTGTAATATGCGAGTATGTCGGACAGGTCATTGTTAAGAGGATTTTTGCTTCTATATTTGGCATGTCAATAAATCAGAAGACGGCAATGATGATAGTTCACATGTTTGTATGTTTACTCATTTGCTGTTATAGAAAACTAGGCCCATTGGACGTTAGTCTGATTTTCTTTGATTTCATATCGAATCGGTGAATGGAAATTCTCGACAAAATAACAAAATATCAATAACAACAAAACTAAATCTGCTTCCACAATATCTAAATGTTATCTGTGGTTATATTTGAAAACGGAGATGCATAGGAAGTACTAACGGGTGTTTTTTAGACGTGTGATTTTCAGTGAGGCAATATTATTCCCAAAATAATGGTTATTCAGCCGACATAATCGCTCAGCAATTCAAGCAAACAAGTGAATAATGCATGCCCTGAGACGCGAATATCGAAGAAGAATGAGTTCATATTGAAGCTATGTCCTTCCACTTTATGCAAAATTTGCGGAAAGATTTTTGTTAGCGAGCTTACTAAATTAAACTGGTGCGAGAATTTAAGTCGAACGCATCGCAAGTTCGTTGAATGTGCCCAAAACTGGATAGCCATTGATCCCGATTTTCGCAATAAAATTTTGTTCAGCGTTAAAGCCCACTTTTAGTTGAATGGTTATCTTAATGCAGAAAATTATCTCATTTGAAGAAATAAGAGTTAGCAACTATTGTTGAGGCTCCGTTATATTGTCAAAAGGTAAATACTTAGAGCACTCTATGACAGACGGAATCATGTCTCAGGAGTTTTGGGTTTTTGATTTATCGCGTTTTTAGCAGTTTTTATACTCTCGCAACATGTTGCTACAGAGTATAATAGCTTTGTTCATCTAACGGTAAAGTCTCACCTAAAAGTATTCGAGGTAAATATAGGTTATAATTGATGAAATCAGAAGATAACCCCGCTCATTCCCCATATAACGGTACTGTTCAAAACTACTAAAACGCAATAAATTAATAATTAATTTCGCAGGAGACATTAAATTTTACACCAAGACGGTATAAGAGGGCTTTATGGGAGCCGGGGTAAAAATTGAATGATGGGCGTAGCACCGCCTACATTTTGGAGAAATCATATGTCTCGGGATATATGATCGACCGATTTCGACCAAGTTTAGGACGTCCCATCCTTCTATATGCCCATATCACAGTACGAAAATGGGCGAAATCGGATAACCAGGCCGGTTTCCCATATAACACAGTTTTAAATTCCAGGACAAACTAATAATTCTTTTAAAGTATGCCACCTTATGAGGCCTTAGGTACTGAATATTTGGACCTCAGTATCTATAGTAGATTTTTGATCGAAAATATCGGTAACTGTGTGATAAGTATAACTGAATTTAAAGAAAACTGTGTCCTGGTTTGAATAGAGTCAATACTTCCCTGATCCATATATACCTAATATAAAGATATATGCAGAGCGTGCTTTACTCATAACAGTGAATCTATGTGCCTTAAATAAATAAAATTGGGCGGAAACTTGACCGAGTCCCCATATAACTAATATCACGATTTTCGAACATCTCCGGCTGACTATATTACTCCATGTGGCATGATAATAGTTAAAAGATA
Organism: Bactrocera neohumeralis; assembly: GCF_024586455.1. Taxonomy (NCBI): domain Eukaryota; kingdom Metazoa; phylum Arthropoda; class Insecta; order Diptera; family Tephritidae; genus Bactrocera; species Bactrocera neohumeralis. The sequence goes on from NC_065919.1 coordinate 39,248,499, forward strand.
AAATCAGGTCGATACTACGCCCACTACCATCTTATGCCCAATTTGTTGTATATAGAGTATATGTATATACATATGTATCTCTGATTGATTATTTTCCTGTCTTTGATTCTTTTAAGTTGCAAGAGTATAAAGTTTTCGGTTTTACCGTCTATGGTCCTAAGTGTTTTACTGGCATATTAAAATAATATTATAACAAAATTCATTTGCACCTACTACATAAGTATGTATCAAAAATAAGTGTCAAAAATTCAAAATATATTTATAGTACATATATAATATACACACATACACACATATTTCTTTGAACTGGGTACAGCAGCAAGTTTAGGAAATAAGTATTTGTATGTAGTGTGAAACTAATATACTTCTAAAGTATCATAAAAACGTATATTCGTAATAATGCGATTAATTTTTATACTTTTGTAAGTTTTGAGTATCATACAAAAATAATTACGATAGATAGAGAATAATATATACATATAAATGATCGGAATGATGAGATGAGTTGCCCATCCGTCTTTGCAAGCGATACCTTGAGTAAAAAAGTAAGATATCTTGACGAAACTTGTACAAGTGTTCCTAGGAAAAAATGGAGGACGAGTGGGCGTAATCGGACCACTGCCACGTCCACAATACGCCGGGCTAAACATTTTGAAAACGTGGTCGTGGCACCGCCTTCTAATAGATTTAATGTACATATCTCAGACAAATTATTCGAGCTAATTTCATCAAATTCGCTTAGAACAATCAAAACGTCCTATATTTGACTTTTGACCGAAAATATCGGTCAATGTATGGGATATACAATTGAAATTCTGAGAGAATCTTTTCCTGATAATACTATATCTGTATATCTAAAATGGATTGGATCGAATAAATATACCTGATATAATGATTTTCGAACTTCCGGCTGACTTTATAGGCTATATATTGACTGAAATGCGAGTTATATCATTGAAAATTTGCCTGAATTAGATAAATTTTGGGCTAAAAATTTGACCGAGCTCCAAATATCGCTAGTATAAGGATTTTTGATTATCCAATGAAGCACTTTATAAAACCCAGGGAATATTGTTTTAATATGTGGCATATCAATAATATCATTTACCGGCGTAGACACCGCTTACGCGATTAAAGCCGAGTTAACAACAGCGCGCCAGTCGTTCCTTCTTTTCGTTAGGTGGCGCTAATTGCTGATTCCAAGCGAAGTTAGGTCCTTCTCCTCTTGGTCTTTCCAATGGAGTGGAGGTCTTCCTCTTCCTCTGCTTCACATGGCGGGTATTGCGTCGAATACTTTCAGAGCTTCAGTGAGTGTTTTCGTCCATATTTACGACATGCCCTAGCCAGAAAAGTCGCTGTCTTTTAATTCGCTGAACTATGTTAATGTCGTCGATTATCTCATACAGCTCATCGTTCCAACGAAGGCGACATTAGCTGTGGCCAACGTGCAAAGGACCATAAATCTTTCGCAGAAAACTCGCAACCTCGACTCATCAAATGTTTTTATCGTCCATGCCTCTGCATCTACAACTTCAAAGTTACGACTGTCAACCGACATGACTGGGTGCCAAGTCGCGAGTGCGAAGACTGTTTGTTTGATGACAGGAGATATTTCCCTAGGAGGATTCTTCAAAATTCAAATTATTTTCCGAGTTACAGCTCATTTTGTGACTCCGACTCCGACTGCGCGAGTTAATTTATTTACTCGTTAGGAATAAAATAAATATATAATTTTAAGTCAGCCAATGAGATTGGTTCTGACTGATCCTTTATCTGTATAATATTTCACCGTATACACATGTACTTCAATATTGAATATATTACACTTAAACTGTACAAGTGTTACAAGTGGTAACTTGTTACTCGGCAGTCAATAATGATAAAATGACCTCGAGGCTATTGTTCCAGTTGCTTATATAGGCTATGCTTATCGCTGCTCATACTATTGAGATGCTGGTTGTTTACTAGTAAATAACTATTTGGGTTGTTATTGTTTGTTGTACTGATAGTGCGCTTCTATTGTTCTAAGATAAAGTTGTTTTGAAGATATTTCTTTAATGTTTACTGAAACATAAGGTTGTGGCTAAAGGTTAAAGTATTAACTCTCCTCTCTCTTGTGAAAAATAGATCTCCTGATCTACACTTGAGTCTTGAGTAGATGAGTCATTCCTACACATTCTATGGTAGCGCTGTAGTTTCTCAGATATACATTGTTTTGATAAATTATATATAGTTTGAATATTACAAATATACTTAATCCTAGGACTACAAGTACTCCTATAGTTATGAACATATTCTTGATTGGGTGTTCTTCAAATGGTATTACAAATTTATTTAATTTTTTAATGTTTTCAAATTGATATTCGTTTTCTGATTCCAATATTTCAATAATGTGAATTCTTTCGTTTCCATTAGCTTTAATATAATCTTTAATTTCTTGTTCCTGGTTGTGGAATACGTCTGAGTCAATAATAATTGTTTCATTAAATTGGATTAAATTCAACCCTTCAATTGATTTTTCGTTTAAAATATGTTTTCCTTGTAATACGACACTACCATGTCCTAAATCTATAATGGGTGCGTTATTTTCTTAGATAACATTACAATGGGCTTCGTAACCTTCGATCATTGGTATTGTACAATTGTCATTAGGTTCTTGTTTACAAATATATTTACTTAAATTATTTTTACATTTAGATGTTAATATTATTTTATCTTCACATTTACTTACGATTTTATTCATATCGAAAATGCCGTTACGATAGGATAATGGAGTAACTTTGTATGTTGTGCATTTCTTTTCAATGACTGGATATTTATAAATTACAATGAAATTGGCGTCTAATCTACCTACAGGCGTGTCTGCATATTCAAGTATGTCAATAACCGGTACACTAGTTTGTTTAGGATTGTTTTAATGTTTGTTACTATTATAAGGAATACGTTCTTTAACTCTCCCCTTTATTAAAATGAAATGTCCTCATTTCAAAACATCTAAGCTTGAAGTCGGCTTATAATAATTAATTATTGTATGTGTTTGATTAATTTTTTGTCTTTATAATTTATACCTTTTTATATTATATAGTAAATAATTATTTTTGCATGTTTCTTATGATGCTTTCTTTTCTCTTATAATTTAGTTTTTAGTTAGCGTGAATTTTCTAAAATTCAACATCATTTTCCTTTTTGGCTTGCCTTGTTTTCGGTGCCTTTTTTGGAATTATTGGCGGTGTTTGTGGAAATTTTCACTTTTCGTATGTGTTTGTTCTCTTTTCAAATGCTACTATTTCTAGTTAGTCGGATTACATCATTTTTTATATTTGGCCAATAGCAAGTTTCTAGTATCTCTAATGTATTATTTTTTGCGTTTCTATGTGCTCTTTCATGCGAATGTTTAATTGTATTTTCTCTATCCTCTTCACTCGTAATGTCCTTTAATAGATTTTGACAAAAATTCTTTTTCGCTATATTAAATGAAGAGTTTATAATATCATGAATTTCATACCAGGTTTCCAGTGTAGTGTGAAATGCGGTCGTGATATTAGGTTTGATAATTTTCGTCAGGGTATCTATCAAGTCCTGTGGTGTGACGTAATTAACATAAAACTCTCGTGGTTTGCAAAAATTGTTGCTCTTTCTAATGCGTTTTGTTCACATTTTTTTATGACAATTTGTGTTTTAAATTGGTTCAGTGGAGCGCTGACATCTTTAATTCTGATTGATGAGGATGATTCCTGCGAGTGTATTGAGTCGTTCGTAGTTGCGTTTACTTGACGGCTGAGTGCGTCGGCTACTAAATTTAAATCTCCTTTAATATATTTAATTTTTGCTCCGTATTCTTCTATAAAAATTTTCCATAGTTTTAATTTTGAATTTGGGTTGTCCTCTGATTTTTGAAAAAATTAGGGATTGATGATCGGTGTAAATAGTAGTATTACTAGTGAGACCATACAGATAATTCCTAAGTTTCTTGAGCGCCCAAACGATTGCTAACATTTCTTTTTCATTTGTTGAGTAATTTTGTTCAGTTCGCGTTAATGTACGTGAAATGAATGCTATAGGTTTCTTGCCTTGTGACAATACAGCTCCAATCGCATGATTGCTTGCGTCTGTAGTCAAATCAAATCCTTTTCCAAAACCTGGTTGGAATAATTCTATTTGTTCTTTTAGTTTATTTTTTAGTGTTTCAACTGCTTTAAGTGTTTCGTCATCTACCTTTACATGTACTGAGCTACTTTTATTCTTTGAAATATTACCATTCTCTCCTCGTAGGTAGAGTGTTAATGGTTTCGTTATGGATGCAAATCCTTTTATAAATTTTCTATAATATGAGGTCATTCCCAAGAAAGATCTTAAGTCTTTCAAATTTGTAGGGGTTTTGTACCTATATATTAGCTTCTTTTTCCTGGATCTACTGTAATTCTACCGTTTTTAATTATATGTCCTAAAAATTCTGTCTGTCATTGAAAAAAATTTTACTTTTCATCCGAGATTTTCATGTTGGCTGCGTGTAAAGTGTGTAGTATATTGGTGATATCTTTCATATTGTCCAAATGACTCTCAGTCTACACCGTCATGAAACACAGCTACATCACATTTCAACACCCCACATTGGCAGACAAAATCATCATAAACGAACCGCACACCTCACTCACCACTCACCTTCCACATCACACCAATACACTCAAACATGACACCACACTATACCAACTAGAACACAACAACTTTCAAAAAAAAGGGACGGACAACTCTAGCCGCTCACACTTCGTTTTTGGTTTCCGTACGAGTTAAGACTCAGGCACTTGCGCATCCGTTTTTCTTTTCGCATCATCACGGCTTTTTTTTCCCCCGTCTAATAAAATCAGTTTATTCCGCCGATTGGCATATATAATTTATAATTTTGAAATCGTTTTGTAAATTATAATTGTGAAATCCTTGCTACATTTAATCCGAAATATAGTACATATACTTATATAAGAATATTCAAAGAGAAAAAAAAACCGTACTTTGCGTTCTTCTTTAGAAAAGTGAGTTTCGGCAAAACAAAAAGGTGAGTTCGCTACTTCATGGAAATGTCCGGGAATGGGATAATCAGCTTGTTTGCCAAATCTCTAAACCATGCGTCTTTTTTGGGCTGCCTGCTCGTCATTCCCTTTTAACCAACCCATATGGATGAATTGTACGGGCTTTTGCTTGGCTGTATTATTTCATCATCTAATAATTTTTATACTCTCGCAACAAAGTTGCTAAGGAGAGTATTATAGTTTTGTTCACATAACGGTTGTTTGTAAGTCCTAAAACTAAAAGAGTCAATAGTTATATTGAAAATCTGACGAGTAAAAATCTAAGCGACTAAAAACACTAAAACTTTACGTATTTGGCAGAAGGAAGCTGTCTCCAGGCTTTTTTAAAATGAAACCGAAAACCTATAAAGTGTCATAACTAAGCCATAAATAAAGATATTAAAGTGAAATCACAAAGGACAAAAACATATTTGGACGTACTCTCTAAGTTTTAATGAATATTCGGTATAACCAAACCCTGATGACAGTCGAAAACCAAAATCGGTTCAAACTCGTACTTTTCAAATATAACGGGCTAACACCCCGATGACAAGCCGTATAACCATCCAATTAACGCTATATTTTTCATAATACATTAGGAACCAATGATGATAGCGGAATAATGTATTTGAAAATATGTAAATGATTTTATCAGAGTATAAAATATTCGGTGACACCCGAACTATCATCATTGGTTCAAAATTCAGATATTCGTTATATTGGAAACAACATCACGTGCGGAGGAGATAGATACGGAGAGTTGGAGAAGAAAACGACGCATTTGCATGCAGAAAAGAGAAAGACCGAAATCCCAAGCTGGCCGATTAATCAGGAAAATTCTACGAAAAGTGGCGGCGCCTCAGAAGGTCGACCGAAGATTATAGAAAGAGGTGTTCTGCTACTGATGCTCATTTCAAACACGGGGACGAAGAACTATAAAGAGTAGGCATCAGCTGAATATGGTGGGACGGTTGAACGATTGGAATTCTAGTTCTGTCCAATCCACAAAACGGGAGATCCTGCATGGTAAGTTTGGTCCATAAGTGGGCGACAAACTGTTACTATTTTTTGGACCTGGAAAATCAACAATAAAAAAAAAGGACCTGAGAAGTGACAGCCACCTTTTTCGTCGATTCCTTCCAATGCCATTTCTTCTGCGTAAATTTTTTTGACGCGATAAAAAATTATTATTTTGACTGACGTTTTTGAAAAAATTAATTTATAAAAACTGTCGGTTATGAAACTATGCACTTTTTAAGAGTAAAAGTGATTTTTCAAACGTTTTCTAAGGAAAGTTCTACGTTAGGGTGTCACCGAACATTTATACTCTCGCATGATAAAGTGATAATCGAGATTTCATAATACGTCATTTACATATTTTTCAAATACCGTATTTTTGTAAAGTTTTATTCCGCTATCATCATTGGTTCCTAATGTTTATACTCGTATTATACAGAGAAGGCATCAGATGGAATTCAAAATAGCGTTATATTGGCAGAAGGCGTGGTTGTGAACCGATTTCACCCATATTTCGTACATGTCATCAGGGAGTTAAGAAAATATTATATACCGAATTTCATTGAAATCGGTCTAGTAGTTCCTGAGATATGGTTTTTGGTCCATAAGTGGGCGACGCCACGCACATTTTCAATTTTTAAAAAAAGCCTGGGTGCAGCTTCCTTCTGCCATTTCTTCCGTAAAATTTAGTGTTTCTGACGTTTTTTGTTAGTCGGTTAACGCACTTTTAGTGATTTTCAACATAACCTTTTGTATGGGAGGTGGGCGTGGTTATTATCCGATTTCTTCCATTTTTGAACTGTATATGGAAATACCTGAAGAAAACGACTCTGTAGAGTTTGGTTGACATAGCTATAGTAGTTTCCGAGATATGTACAAAAAAATCTTAGTAGGAGGCGGGGCCACGCCCACTTTTCCAAAAAAATTACGTCCAAATATGCCACTCCCTAATGCGATCCTTTGTGCCAAATTTCACTTGAATATCTTTATTAATGGCTTAGTTATGCCACTTTATAGGTTTTCGGTTTTCGCCATTTTGTGGGCGTGGCAGTGGCCGATTTTGCCCATCATCGAGCTTAACCTTCTTATGGAGCCAAGAAATACGTGCACCGTCATGAAATCGCAATTTTTACTCAAGTTACAGCTTGCACGGACGGACAGACGGACAGACAGACATCCGGATTTCGACTCTACTCGTCACCCTGATCACTTTGGTATAAATATATAACCCTATATCTGACTCTTTTAGTTTTAGGACTTACAAACAACCGTTATGTGAACAAACCTATAATATTCTCCTTAGCAACTTTGTTGCGAGAGTATAACTAGACAAGCTCAAGCAAGTGATTGAGCTGTTTTGGTGATACGTTGCTCCTTAGTACGCAGGCATATCTCTTCTTTTATGGCGTGTGTGATCGCAGAAAGGTAGCAAAGCATTAGCCAAACGGTTTGGGTAATCTCTGAGTTGAGATACACATATGTACATATGTATATTTAATTATGCTATCTTCTTCTTCTTTCCTTTTCATAGAAATACCAAGGTCTTTATGGATATTTTCATTACGCATGTACCACGGTGAACACGTAATTGTTCTAAGCATTTTCGATTGGAACCTTTGTATTATATCAACATTAGTTGCACAGGTCGTACCCTACAGTTGAATGCCATACATCCAAATCGGCTTTATGACCGCATTATATAAAATAACTTTGTTGTTTAGGCTAAGTTTGGAGTTTTTGTTTAAAATCCAATATAAATTTGCAGCTCTTATCTTCATTCAAGTTATTTTACAAGATATATGTTTTCTCCACCTAAGTCTTCTATCTGAGTGAATACCAATCACGCCAGTTGGCTAGCCATTTTTCGATAGACCTTAAGTGCTC